>NC_056731.1:1098057606-1098315106 GCF_019279795.1 Protopterus annectens | reverse complement strand
TTTACACTGAGAGTAGATCTTTTGGAATCTAGCCCCTGGTGTAAGCCTGTGTACAGATAGGCCTTACACCAAAATAGGTAATTTATACTGAGAACAAATCTTTCAGAATCAGTGCAGACTTACACTGGAGTAAGTCACCTACACACAGAAAGCAACTCTTTTGGAATCTGGTCCATAAACTTTACAAGCAAATTATAATTAATAATTAGAAACATATTCACATTAATATTACACATTGTTAGCACAGTTAGTGCTATTAATATATATATATATATATATATATATATATATATATATATATATATATATATTGCCAATATATATATTTGCTTATAAAAGTTGTATATTCCCTTATAAAAGTTATTTCTGTAACTTTTTCCTGGATCTGCTTTACACATACATACTTTACGAAACTTTTGTGTTTTAAAGGAGCAATCAGAATCCCATGTAAACCAGTTACTTTTCCTTCCTCATCTTATCGCTTGTTTTTAATAATTCCCCATCATTCTGTAGTACCCTGAGCCTTTATAAAGTGGTAAATATGAAATATATTACTTAATAGCCAGACAAGTTTTGTTAGATTGAAACTTTCCAGCTGAATATCACCTTAGCAAAAATATGCAAGCCTTTTATCTTTACATGCATTATGCTTCATTTTACATTTGATGGCATTAGTCTTCTGTCTTTCGGCTTTTCCTGGTTAGGGGTCGCCACAGCGGAAATCCGTTCCGCTAATGATTGGCAGTAGAGTTTTATGTGCTGGCTTGCCGGGCCTAACACACAACCTTCAGCGAAGGAACGCCCATTCACGCATGTCATCACACAGAAGACGCTCTAACTGAGAGTCGAACGTACAACGTCTAACTGTGAGGCGACAACGCTACCGCAGCACCACCACCGCAGTTTTGATGGCATTAGTATTCCTGATTATTGATCAGTAATACTAATGCCATCAAAACTGCGGTGGTGGTGCTGCGGTAGCGTATTCCTGATTATTGATCTCTGAAGTGATATATTTAAATTTCTGCTTTATATAATACACACTGTTTATCCCTCTTGTAATAATGTAACTAATATTAATTCATACATTAAGGAGGTATTATCCTTACATACAATGCTGATATACAATGTTAGATAGTCTGCTTGATTAGGGAACTCTAAACAGGAAACTGCTCCGAATCTAACATTTATGAATAATGAATGCCTGCATAATTATAGGAGATTTTTTAATACATATGTCAATAAATAGCATTCATTCTTTGACAGCTCACTAAATCCAATGTATGGTCAAGGAGAAGCTAAAGCTTATCCTGGATGTGAGGTTGCCTACCCTGAATAGGACAGCATTCCATTGCAGGATACATACAAACATATTCTCAACTCACACATGATGCACACATCTAGGGCGATAAGTAGGATGACCAACTGTCCTACAGAACATCTTTGAGGTATGGGATGAAGCCCAGGCTGTCAGCAAAACCAAGAAAAAATATTACAGATAAGGATCAAAAGCACTGACATTCAGTTTAGTTATACAAAAACTGTAAGTGAGGCAGTAATGCAACCAGATATATAGCACATTGAGTTAGTATAAAACATAGACAATGTAATAAACACAAGGACCATTAACATAACAAAGTATAACAGAATAAAGTGACACCCTAGTTGCAGATGTAGAGCCAGTTACAGAACAGATGTAAATAGAGTACTTTTCAGAATAGAGTCTTGAGAGGAATCAGACATTAGTTATAAGGCAGAGAATGACAGCCTTGTAAGACTACATCAGAGAACAAGTACCACTCAGATAATGGTAGCGCAGTCATTCTACTGATATAAACTGAGTTGGCAAACCTTACTGAAGCATATGTAGGCAATGTAAGTATTCTAGCCATTGCAAAGACTTTAGTGGGAAGTAATGTTGAGATTTAGGATCATGTTCATTCTCTTTTAGCATTGCTCAAAGATGTGTTACTGTGCATTTCCTTGAGTGTCCTTGTAACACTAAAAGTCTCTTGAGTTGAGTATAATGGGAGGAATCAATTTTAGTAAATGGGCTTATCGTATGAGACATGTCCTTTGGGCACAATCCTTGGTTTCCTTGTTTTTTTGACTATTGACTTAGCTTGGTTGACTCTTTTGACCAAGTGCACTTTACTCTTTCTAGAAGCTCGTTCGTCCTTCACAGAGACATGTGCAGCAGTTGGGAAATAAGCAAGTAAGTTTGAGATATATTTAGGAAAGTGTGTGTGTGTGTGTGTGTGTGTGTGTGTGTGTGTGTGTGTGTGTGTGTGTGTGTGTGTGTGTGTGTGAGTGTGTGTGTAATTCCCCAGTAAGATAGAGGTTCCTGGATAAGTCACTTGCTCAGAGTTACACCAGTGGAGGTAGAAAGAATCAAACCCTGTGCCCTGGAAGCAGCTCATGAAGAGTATGGAGCCTTAATTCCCCACACAAAGTGTCAGACCTCCCTTGATTTTTTTTTTCTGGTAAATTAGTCATTGGAGTTTCATAGTTCTCATTGTTTGGAAAAAATGCATGTCAACACAATGCCTGTTGTAATTCTGTCCATCTTATAAGTGAATTAGAGTTGTCTGGTACATAAGGCTCTGAGCTGAATTGCTTCCTGTAGTCAAATGTACAGGGTTTGAATCTTTCCCACCTT
The DNA here is from genome assembly GCF_019279795.1 of Protopterus annectens. Lineage (NCBI taxonomy): Eukaryota > Metazoa > Chordata > Ceratodontiformes > Protopteridae > Protopterus > Protopterus annectens. Next base: position 1,098,312,447 of record NC_056731.1, on the reverse strand, counting down.
TTTTTGCCTACAGTCTGACTGTGACCCAGTCATTCAGACAGTATTCCTGCATCACCCCTAAAAAGGGACACTTTCTCCAGTGTGTTTACCTGGTTAACAAATAGATTAAAAAACAGTATTTAAAATGTGTCCCTTTTTGGGCCTCCCCTCTCCCACAATTATTTTGGCTTTGCCCAGAAGAATTTATGAGCAAAGAAACTGAGAATTATTTGGTCTGCTCCTTGTAAAAACTGTGATTTTCTGGCAAATTGTTTTGGATTAGTCACTAAATAATGTCAGGTATGTGAGTTTCAAACTCTGTGTCCTTCAGAACATGTTTGCTAATGCAACTTTCTAAGCATATTAGAAAAATATTTAAAATCTTTTCCTGACTGCTGGATCTTTCTTTCTTATTCTTGAGCTGAGGTTGGAAGGGCATGGAAGGTATGCAATAGGACGTACTGCATGGTTCTCACAGTAGTGAGGTGAAATGCACTTATTGGTCATTGTTCATGTATTTTTTCATTTTATTGCATGCAAACATTTAAATGCATGCAGTCATATAAGAGGCTGTAACTGATGGCCACATATGTATGTGTTTGTGTTTGCATGTATATCCTGCACCCCATAGTAGTTATGGTGTAAGGGAAGGAATTGATTTTAGTAAATAGTGTAGCTTTTGATTCCTTCAGCCTTTCTTTGCTTAGTGAGTCTGGCCAAGTCATTTGGGCTTAGTGTATGGGGCTCCACTGAGAGTGACAGTATGTGTGGTATTAGGTGGTGTTTTTTCTAAGTGCCTTTGGGCTTGCTGATACATAGCTTTGAGAGCAGGTGGTGTAGGTGATCTTTGTTGTTTAAGAAGATTGCTTTTAGTTGTCTCAGGATAAGTTAGTCTAAGTGTATTGTGTTCTGTGTGAGGTAGGTGCTGTGTGTGTGGTTTCAGCAACCTGATGTGGACTTGTATGCAAGAGTTTAACCTCCAGTGTCATTGTGTAAGTACACTTCTCACATACTGTCTCTGATTCTTTTAGGATTAAGTGGTTGTCAGTATACATGGGAAAATTGCTACATTGTCTTAAGATGCCCATATCCACCAAACTACCTACAGAGAAGTTAGGAAATTGCATATCGATATGGCCCTGTCCTTTGATTTGTGAACTAAAGGGGGGGGGGTGTATTGGGGCTAGAATGCTATTAAGGGTGCTTTGTTTGTGCATACTAAAAAGGGTGTTTTATTGGGGTGGATTATGCTAAACAGTATTAAATTCTACTAACTTTAATGTTTACACAATACTGAATTCTACTAAATCTGTAGGCGTTCCCACTCGATGCACACATAAAAGCAGGAAACAAAAGCAATCACTCAAAATAACTTAAGTGTGATTTAAAAGGTACTTAACTTTGCCTGAATGGTACTGGATACAAGTAAGACACTTATGGAATGCAGGCCAGGACTACAAGTTTTGCTGAGCTCAAGGAAAATGAGCAGGAGACAGGGTGTAGTAAATGAGGTTTACTCAAGAACAATTCTGGTTTGCTGGGTAGGCACAGTCAGTATTTGGGTCTATGGAAAACAATGGGTGGGAAGAGTATATAAATAGTTTATACATCAGTCAATAGCAATGAAAGGTGGGAGGAGGGACTTGAACTGATATTATAATCACTGTAATTTTACACCACATCCCCCTCCTCAGCTGCTTTTGCCTAGCCTTTCTTCTCTTTTTCCATTGTAATGCCTACATTTCTTAAAGAAAAAAAGTCCTTGCTTACTTTAGTATCTTTATTACATACAGCAGTCTCTGAAAATACTCACCTTCACTCCATTTTATATACCCCACTACATACTACAGAAATCTGCTTTACTATATAACATGCAGTATATAGCACCCCCCCGCTAATTATATATACCAACTCCGAGGTCACACTAAGCTGGGGAAAGGGCAGGTTTCCTTATACCTAAGTTACCAGTAACTACTACATTGTGCTTCCTTTATGTTAGCCAACTATGACTGCTCAATGTAAATTTTTGCCATAACAAGGCCGTTCAACTAAAGGAAGGTTTGAGGGTTTGTGTTCTATAAACACCTGTTCGATGAATGTGCCATTTGATGGGTGAACATAGACCCAGTGTCCCTGGCCTGGGAAGCTATTTTTATTTCAAATTTTATTTTGGTAGACTTTATTAGCCCTCTGAGTTGCTTGTTTAGATTGATGAGGGAATTTTTACCCTGCTGGGTATTGCACTTCCTGATTTTTGCCATGATTTTCTTCCTTTTGTTATACAACCTACTGATGTTGGAGCTCCTCCAAGGTGGCTTGTTTTTTTATGATTGTCCTGTAATTATTCTGGTTAGGTACAACTGTCTCTATTCTGCCATTAATATGATTGTACAGCATTTCCATGAACAATTCCAGATAGACAGCAGTGTTCTCAGGGTTTAGAGGGGACTAGACATTTTGCTGAGGTGTCAATTAATAGTAGGAAGTTTCCTAAAAGTTACAGGTTTAGCTGGGGTTTCAGGTTTTATTTTTATTTCAAAGGAGATAGTTTTATGGTCTTACTTAATCAGTGAGGACATTACACGGGGGGGGGGGGTGCAATGTTCTCCTATGTTTGTGAGGACTGGGTCAGGGATTCATAGGTTCATAGGTTGATACTAGGCTATCTGCCCTAGGACATTTATAAGCCTAGCCAGAGTGTGTTTGGCTTTCGCCACCCTTTTAGATTAGTTGACTGTGCCTCTGTATAGTAGGTCACAGAATATAGCCCTTTTGAGGTTAGTTTACTGTGCCTCTGTCTAGTAGGGACACAGAAGAGATCCCAGGGGTAAACCTACGATCTCCCATCCACTCGTCAAGTTTTCTCTTAAAGAGGGTCATTGAGGGACTCTGCCTAACATGGATTGGGATTTTTTTCCAGAGTGAGGAGAGCCTCTGGGATATGAATCTGTCCCTCCAGCATGTCCTATTTATTTCTGTGCTGAGGTTTAAGTCCCTGGAGAGTGTAGCTCTAAGGAATTTGGATTTCCTAAGGTGGAGCATGTCCATTAATTCTGGGTTGGACATGGCTTTATACGTCAGGTACAGATCGCCGCTAAGTATATATACCAACTCCGAGGTCATACTAAGCTGGGGAAAGGGCAGGTTTCCTTATATCTAAGTTACCAGTAAATACTACATTGTGCTTCCTTTATGTTAGCCAACTATGATTGCTCAATGTAAATTTTTGCCATAATAAGGCCGTTCAGGGATGTTAGCACCCTGGAGGGTGTAAGGACTAGCTGGTCTAGGGTGTTTGTGTTTACAAAGTCCAGAAATCTCTGAGCCTGAATGTTTGGATCATGTATGGTTCCCAGTTTATAATGGTGTAGTTGCCCATGAATATGGTGTTGGGCTGAATAGGGAGTGTCTCCAGTACATTTAAGTATGTGTTATTGGTTTTCTGAGTCACAGAAGGGGACCTATAGCTTGCAAAGATACAGCATGGGACTTTGCTTATGGAAATTTGGACAGGAAGAAGATAATATGCATCATATTGTTTGACAAGCTTAGAGGTGTGTTTGTTTTTGATTCAAATTGGGACACTTTTGTCCCATCCAGTGCAGTAGTTAGTCTAAGTGTGTAGAAGTCATTATAGCCTTGCACTGCTGGATGCTGTCCACAGCGTTAAACCATGTTTCAGTAACTGCACAGACATCTACATTCTTCTGCGTGAGGAGAACTTGCAGGGTGTGGAATCTCTTGTTTAGACTCCTGGCATTGAGCAGTAGGCCCTTTGGATTTTCTTGAGTTGGTTTTGCTATGCCAGAAGGTTTTTCAGGATGACAATGCCTAAAAAAGGCACTATGGAGGTGGACAAGATTTTAGCCAATATTCAAAAGCCTAAAGGGAACAGGTGTAGACCATTCCTGGCAAAGTAGCATGGTCTGCCAATCATGTCCTCCCCGGTTGATAAACATTGCATCCCTTTTGAATGACACCAAAAATTAAGCCAGTTATTAAAGACAATTATCTTCTGTTCATACTGTGACATCATCTTTGGAGAAGGTAGAATGCTGCTCAATGCTAGGCTCATAACAGCCTGGGATACATAGTCCAAGAGCTCCATCATGTCTTTCTTCATATAATCCAAGGAGGTACATCTCAGGTTGTTTACACCCAAATGAACTATGACTGAGTCATAGTGGTACTTGTGGTTCAATGATCTGTGTGTGTGTGTGTGTGTGTGTGTGTGTGTGTGTGTGTGTGTGTGTGTGTGTGTGTGTGTGTGTGTGTGTGTGGTACATCTCAGGTTGTTTACACCCAAATGAACTATGACTGAGTCATAGTGGTACTTGTGGTTCAATGATCTGTGAGTGTGTGTGTGTGTGTGTGTGTGTGTGTGTGTGTGTGTGTGTGTGTGTGTGTGTGTGTGTGTGTGAGCCTGCAGATCCTGGTCCCTGATTCGCAACTGATTGTGACTCTCTTCTTACTCAGCCTGGTGAGTGGAATGTCTGTGTCTCACAATGGAGTCTCCAATGACCAAAATATTATGTTGTGTGGCAGTTTACCATATGGATGTAGAAGTGGAGACACAGTGAAATGTGGTTATATGTGTCTTGGTGGGTGTTATTTTGGTAGAGTGCTTTTGAGGTTACTGAGAATATTTATTGTAAGAGCAACATCTGTGAGGTCTTTGGGGTTTAGGAAGATGACACTTAAAACCCTCACCATATGTGGGTCTGTGTGTGTCTGATCCATACTATGTGTGGTGGGTGTAATGTGTGTGTGTTTCTGACCACCTGTTTGGTATTATAAGTGCTTGTATGTGAGAGCCTTCCCTCCAGTAACATTGTGTAACTACATCTCTCACATGCAGTATCAGTATATTTAAGAATTAGGTGGTTGTCAGTAAATATGAGGCAATTGCAACATGGCCTCAGGATACCCATATCCACCAAAATGGCTGCAAAGATATTATGAAAGTCCATATCTACTTTTACAGATCCTTATTACTCGATCTAAAAAAGGGGTGACACAAAACAGGGTTGCAGCTGGCTAGCTTGGGTACTGTAAGACTGTAGACTACAATCAAGACTACCTAAGACTAAATTCATGGGGTGGTGCTTCTCAACACACAACTAGGTACTGAGGAAATGTCAGAGGTAGGTTTATAGGGAAATTTTCAATTCTAAATGCCCACATGAATACAGGGTACTGCTAACCTCCACTGAGCAATGTCAGGCCTTGAACAAATGTGACACTTTTATACATGCACAGCAGAAAACCAGGGAACAAGCAAAATAGCACTCTGGTGTATCACAAAAAGCCAACTTTAAGGTTTCCCCAGTGATTTTCGGCACAGAATGAGAACGGGCTGCTATCCACTGCCACTAAAAGTGCAAACCTAACCCTTTAAACCTTAAATCACTAAAAGAGCCTAGAAGTACAGTAAATAATCAACTTAAACAGTAATCCAAGCTGAAAGTGCAGAAAATAATCAATTTACACAGTAACTAAAGCTGCAAAATAGACAGGAATGTAGAATTCTACAGTTTAAACACAGTGAGCAAACAACACCACTCTAAAATTGCTCCTCTTTGCTCCTTCTCTCACCAGAAGGAAAAGAATAGCCGTAGCCCTAAGCTGCTTCCTGAGGAGTAGTATTAATCCAGATGTTTATGGGGTCAGTACCCTTGCTATTGCCTTCTGTTAGTAGATACCCTGGATAGACCCTACAGCAGCTGGACACAACAGAGAGACAAGATGCATAAAGGCCATGAAGTGGTTCTCAACAAAACTGCAATCAGAACACTCAGTGAAGTCCTATACACACTGTCCTATCAGATAGCAGTAGGACATCAGATAGCAGTAGGGACCAATGTCACCCGGAACAAAGCAGGAGCATTAATCCCAAGCTGGCTCTTAATAAGCAATGTTCAGGCTCTTCAATGATTGATAATTTCTAACAATGCTAGGAAACAATATCCATCTGCTACTTCTCTCCCCAGGAGCAAAACAGTAGCAATAATCCCAAGCTGAATACAGGAAGCAGGTCCTGGCCTCACCAGTGATCAGTAGCCTAGTCTCAGATGTTACAGATTTTAACACATAAAAAAAAATCAGTTGGGAAGAAATGGTTTAGTAAACAAGAAAATTAAATCTTCACTATTTGTGTATTTTTATCATGCAGATTCAGAACAATTGTAGATTCTAGTGTGATTTAAATGTAATTTGAGGTTAATTTTAAAAACAAGAAGGTTATTTTTTGTCTGATGGTGAACTAGGCTTACTTAGCTTCTCATTAGAGTTCTTGGCATTTTTGGGGGATTCTGTTGTGTGTTGATCTTAAGATCAAGGGTTCATTTTGGGTTTGTACCCTTTAGTTATAGTACTGATGGCTGAGGTGTTTGATGGATGCTGTAGTATTGTATGCACCATTATGAGCTGTGTACATTATATCTGGTGTTGTAGTTCTAGCAAACTTATGTTCTTCAAGGGAATGCGGTGATTGGCCAACTTTGGGAGATTGGATGCAAATTTACTTATTTTTATTATAGCACTTTTCAAGCTTGATCATTAGTGCTGTTTGAAGATTTTTGAAAATTCTAGATGCTTAGAGCAGTCTCAGAAATAACACAGATGTTGCAATTATTTTCTGTTGTGATCAGTAAGATATAGCTTGGTTTTGTAAACTAGCCCTAATTTAAAGGGTTTTTTGGGACAACAGCATTGATGTGTTCATCAAATTTCAGTTTGTCTTCTGTGATGACACCCAGTAACTTTATATATGTGACTTGTTCTGTTCTAGTATTCTTATATAAGACTGTATTAACTGCAGTATTAGTTGGTAGGAGGTCACTGGTGGTAATGTGATTGATTTTGTTTTTCTGGGAGGATTTGGGAGTAGCTGGGATCATTCTAGCCAGATCTCAATACAGAGAGAATGAGTCTTGGGTGATTGTTTATATTTGAGATAGTGCTGGGGCAGAGCAAACAAGAGTTGCATCATCAGTAGATTGCATGATGGACACTTGTTTGGCTGCCTTGTCCATACCTTTTTTGAATATATTAAATGAGAGGTCCTAGTATTGACCACTTGCGCCATTCCTGTTTGCACTGGCTGGTGGATGGAGAAGGTGCCCTGCTATTTGACAGATTGTGTACAGTTGTTGAGGTAACTGTAAAAACATTCAATGCTGGTGCTGCTTGGTCCTTGTTGTGAGAGTTTACTGAGGCGAGGAAGGTGAGATGCGGTATCAAACATCTTTTAGGGCTCCAAAAGTGGGGTGGAACCAGGGCTACCTGTACTTCTTTTTTCACTGACTGCATGTACAAAATGGAGTAGGGTAGATTTAGTGCTGCGATAGAGGTGGAAGGCATGTTGCGAGTAGAAAAGTAAGTGTTCGCATAGCAGAAAATGTAGGGTTTGATGATGGATACATATGTTTAGTACTTTAGAGAGTGGAGGGATTATTGTGATAGGACAGCAGTTTGAAAGCTAAGTAATGATACCACCTTTATATGTTATATAATGTAAGACGTTTTCCATATTGTTAGAGTGTACAATTCCTGTAAAGATATGTTAATACAAAGACATGTTAGTTTATTCCATCTTCTTCCAGTTTAAGATATTCTGCAGGAACATTGCCTGCTGCTAATACAGTGGGGTTTAGTTGCGCAAGTATTTCTTTATTATAATTGGGAATGGTTGAAATGAGAAGTTTGTCTTCATTCTGCTGGCAGATGAGATAGATAGTAGCTTAAATGTGTTCATTGAACATTGGCATAAGTTTCAGTGAGAAGATGATTAGGGGTGGGTCTGGTACCTGGCTTTAGGAGATTGTTTAAAGTAGACTAGAGCAATTTGGGATTAATAAAGTGTGTTGTCTGTGCTGTTATGTAACAGTTTCTGTTCTCTAAAAGAAACTGTTTATAATGAGATTTTTAGGCGTTGGCAGTTTTGGTAATTGATTTGGTTTGTGTCACTTATTCCAAGAAGTTATCACTTTGACCCACCAATATTGCAGAGATACCTTTTGGTTTAAAACTTGTAGAAAGGCAGTATTGAAGTATGAGCCCGCATCATCTAGTGGGATTGTTTTTAATGGGGTCCATTTAGAGTATTTCAGGGTATCAATGAATGTGTCCTTGTTAAAGTTGGTAAGGCTTCTTACAGAGTCTACATGCTGGTCTTAATTTTTAAGAAGCCTCTAATTATATAGGTTGGATTCCAGCCTGTTATATTTTTTCTGGGTTAGTAGATAGTATGCAATTCAGAGTGTTGTGTTGATGGACATTTAATTACTTGTGTGTAGAATTATTTCCCTTTTGTTCTCAAGCTTTGGAAAAATACAGGGAGTCGAATAGCTCCCATCTTTTGCATGAAACAGAAACTCATTCTCAGTGCTACTCCTTCTTTGTGAAGATGTAAAAAGGTTTCTTGCCACAAGACTCTGTAGTTCTGAAATCCTTCCTGCAAGTATTATGGCTGCCAGAAACACAGATTTCCCCATCAACGAATGTAGGTGTGCTGAAACTGCTGGTGCTGCAAAAATTGGCTAAGTTAGCTTTTCTAAGACAAAATTTAAATGACAAGTTGTACTGTCTTGATAGTCTATCATGGAAAATGCTCTTCAGAAATTGATTGGCAGGAGACCTGGAGACTAGAGGTGGAAAGGTAAAGGCAACCAACACTGCACCACAAGAGATGCAACAAGCTATCCCTGACTGAAAAAGTAAAAAAGCTTATATATATATATATATATATATATATATATATATATATATATATATATATAGGTCTATTTCATAACATTGAAAACCCACAATATTGAATCCCACATCGTCGAGATGAAATCCATGAAACTTCACTTCAGCAAATGACTGGATCATCGAATGCATTCCCATGGTAGGTAACCACTCATACCACAACTAACAAAAACAAAATCGTACCATCTCCAACCCACCCAGGTGGGGGGCAATGCACCCCACACCCTCCAAAGTGGAAGGCTGCCCCCCCACAGCCCCCTAACTAAATATACGAACTCTGAGATTGCACTATTGTTAGGAAAAGGGCAAAGTCCACCTTTTTAGCCAACAGGTTACTTACCGTGGGACTACATTCGATGAGCTGGTCATTCGCAAGTGAGATTTCTCTGATTTCGTCTCAACGATCATTCGCAAGTGAGATTTCTCTGATTTTTGTCTCGATGATGTGGGATTTGATATTGTGGGCTTTCGATGTTTTTATGTAGACCCATGTGTGTGTGTGTGTGTGTGTGTGTGTGTGTGTGTGTGTGTGTGTGTGTGTGTGTGTGTGTGTGTGCATGTGGTTGTATGTGTGTAGGTGTGTCCACATATAAATACTGTAGAACCAAAGGCACCTGCACTCTCATTGGATCTTGGTTCTTCCTCTGGCACAGGGATACTCTCTTCCATCTTCCATCTTCCATTTCCTGGTATATAGCTTCCTAGCTTCCATCATGATCTTAAGCATGTCCTCTGAGAATGGGGGCCCAAAAGGTATCAATATTAAATCTTCCAAGTAGTTACCATGCGCATGATCAAGTTTGAGTTTACCAGTAACCCCACAAGTGCTGTGCCAGAAGGTGCAACAAGAGATTCCTCTTTTACCATTTCTTATAGAGGGAACCAATGTTGCCTAGGCCAGAATGAAGTAATTAGAATAATGTCTGACTGAATTTTTTGATGACCATGAGTACAGATATTGCAGAGAGAGCATAAAGAAATTGCCCACCCATCCCAATGAAAGGTCATCTACTTCCTACATTTGTTTGTGTGCTGGTATGGAGCAGAATTCCTTCAGCAGTCTGCTCTCTGTGAAGCAAAAAGTTCTATCTGCTACCACCTCCCACCTTACTGGTAGGTCTGAATAACTGCCTATATTTCTTTTGCACTGATGTGAGTCTTTTTTTCCAAGGGACTCCACCATCTCTGAATCTTGAAGTTCTGAATCTATATTCCCCAGGCTAGGTCTGAGGCATCCCTGATCAATGTCTCATTGATGGTAGGTTATCTGAATGCCATACCTGTGTGAAACAAAAAGTTCTATCTGCCACCTTCTCCCACCTGACTGTTAAGACTAAGAAAGTGATGTCCCTGTGTAGCATCCAGTCATGGGGATCTGCTATAGATCTGTTCAAAGTATCAATCAATGAGTTTCCCTAACATATAAGTAGGAAGTCCTCAGGGACTTCTCTCCATCCTCCTGAGCCTTTTTCTGGGCTTACATAGCTAGTCTGAATAGAGGGTATGCATGGGACCCTTCTTGTTTATATACCACATGACAGTAGAATTGTATGAGATCATGTGGAGAAGTCCCATCTTTCACAAGGTTTATAAGCTCTGATTGCCTGAATAACAAGCCACATATCCTTTAAACTGATGTGAGTTTTTTGTTTCAAGGGACTCCATCATCCTTGAACCTTGAAGGTCTGAGTATATGTCCCCTAGGCTAGGTCTGAGGCATCCCTGGAAAAATGTCTCATTTATGGCAGGTTATCTGAATCCATCCATCTATCCACAAACCCTTTTTCCCATTTTTGCACATGGGGTTGGGGTATCACATCAACAGTGTGGACAAAGCTTCCATTTTTTCATGGGGGGATGAAAGCCCTGATTACTGTAGAATCCAGCAGGACTCCTAAAAGTTATTAATCTAGCTGGAGCTAGGTTCAACTCTGGTATGTTCAGGGACAACTCCAACCTATTGAATTACCCCAGTGTGCAAGTCAAGGACCTCTCCACTTTTTCCAGTTATCTAGGTAGAGGCTGCTATTAATACTCTTGGATCTGCAATGAGTAATTACCACAGTCAGACATTCTGTGAATACTCTAGGTGCAGTAGGCAATCCCTGTGAAGAGGACTATGGAGGTAAGCAATCTTGAAATACAAGGTTATCATTCAGTCTTGCAACATGAGGAGGAGGAGGAGAAGGGCCTAGCATGTCAATATTTTGAATCTAAGGACTTGTGGAAAATCTGTTTATTTTTGACAGGTGTAGAGCAGGTCTCCATGGTCCATATTTCATGGGCACTAAGACAAGTCTTGAGTAGACTCTCCTAACCTCCTGGCCCTTTGGCACTGGTATGTACTCTGAGACACCACTTCCATGATAAAAGATTTTATTAGTACTTGGCCTTTTGATATCATGGGCATATCCTGCATTTTTGGTAGGGATAGAAATTTAAGCGTGTAATACCTTGAGACAACCAGTAGCACCCATTTGTCTGATGTCATACTTATCCAATTTTGGTGGCAGAGGGCCAATCTGCCTCCTATATTTTGGTTGGAAGGGGGTTCCTGGGGTAGAAATGGGAACTTTAGGGTTAGTGGAAGGTGAAGAGGGTATAGAGTTGCTACCTAAGGTGTTTGGGTCCTGGGAACCTCCAGACCTCCCTTTGTCTTCCTGTTGTCATGTTCTCTTTGACCACCATTTTTATCTTCCGACTGCCGTCCTTTGCCTTGCCTCCAGTAATAGGGTTATTCCCTTGTGGAATAGTTCTTACTGTATTTGGGAAACGAGAGAGTTAAATGTGTTTCACCAACTTCATTGTTTTCCCTTTCTCTTCCAGTCTTTAAATGCAGCTACAAAGTAGAGTCTGAACAGCAAATCCTTATTTGAAGGGGCACTGAGGAGTTGTGCCTTGACATCCATAAGCTGGGACTTGGTCCTCACCCAGGAACACCTCCTAACAACAGACCCTGTAGCAGCAATCCCACATGCTGCACCTGCAGCATCATATCTACAATTTATCGCTTCTTCTGCACCGTCACAGTAGTAAGGAGCTGTCTAGTGATTTTTGCCCATGTACTGTTGTCAGTAAATTTCACACAGTATTCTAGGAGTTGTTCTAAAATCTGATCCAGATGCTTTATCCTGTAGGTTTAATAATGTAAGACTCTGAAAGCAAGAGTTGCTTTCTTCCCAAAACCAGTGTAAGAGTCTACTTTTCCAGTCACTAGGGAGTGTAATATGTTCTGTGGCAAGTCTAACTCACCTGGCAGCAACCAGGGACATAGTATTTGGAAAGAGCCAAAAGATTTTTGTACAGAAAACTGGAAGGATCCTGTACCCAACAAAAGCATTCAGGTCCATTAGGAGCAGATGGTTGAGATTATAGCTCCAAAACTGCTGTATCAAAAACATTTAACAGGGTTTCCTAGACTGGAGGTATAGCTACTAGATTTAGGAGTTCTAGTCCCATGAGGTCAAGGTATCTCTTTTGGGAAGCTGAAACCTGTTTTAATTGCCATTTATGCTCCCTCATTAGTTGTTATAATGATTAAGTGTTCGCTTCCATTGCACAAGGTACAAGGTTCGATCCTGATTTCTAGCCAATGTCTATTTAGAGTTTGCATGTCCTCCCTGTGTCTCTGTGGGGTTCCTCACACTTCCAAAAAACATTCTGAGTGTTTCCATCTCAAACTCACCCAAGAATGGAGCTGTGGACAGCAGCACAGACTCTACAGGAGGAGGAGTTGTATAGACCAAACTCTTTGGGCATATACTGTGGTGCACAGTACCCTCAACACAGGACAACATGGATCACAGACTGCACATCGTGGCTCAGTTAGCCATTTAGTTGTGTAAAATATGTTTCTAGATGATTTGGTCATGTTGAATAATGTTGCCAAATGTACATGGTATTTACCAGTGATGTAAGATGAAGGCCCAGCCTACTCTGACCTACTTCAGGGTCCCATGCTAATGGTGGTGATGGGGGGTGTATGTTTCCTTATTGGCCATTGCGTGCCCGCCATAAAGTGTAGCCCTGGGTCAATAACCTACTGGCAATCAGGTATCCAGTTGCCCAGCTTGGGTTACCTAGGATAGCTCTGTTGAGCATAAAATCAATCAACCTGCCAAACATGAACTAAGAATTGCTACATTTAGTGTAGGTTCACTGACAGGCTGCAGCTTAGAAGTAGATATGATGGTAAGGAGGAGGCTGGGCATCCTATATATCCAGGAGACAAGATGGAAGAGCAGTATAACAAAGCCACATGGCTTGGAATCCACAGTCTACTACTTGGGAAGAGAACAGTCTAGAAATGGAGTGGGAATTGTAGTGAGGGAGAGGCTACAGAAGGTATTGTGGGATGTCATCACAATTAATGACAGACTCATGACAATAAGATTTGATGTAAAGAAGCAAGGTGAGGCCGATGCCAATGAGGAGATGAAAACAGGCTCAATTACAATACTGTAAAGTACCAACCAACTCCAAAAAGCCACAACACGAACTCTGCAACAACCGCTACTTTATTGACCTAGGTTTCGTCCTTCCGAACTTCTTCAGAATACATACTATCATTGCAACTCGCCCATTTTATACATTGTAAATTATTGAATAATTGCTCAATGAATAGCCTAATTTCCCACCATAAATTCTTAAAAAGGAAATGGCATTGTTAAAAATCACTGTGTTTAAGCACAAAACATTATGCATTACTAACTCATATACATATTTTCCAAATGAATTATATGCATTTATCCACTTAAAAACTACTAATTGAATATCCAAATAATCAATTTGTTAATTTTAAAAAATACTTGTTTTTATAAATACATGTATTAAACCCTTATTAATGTATAATTTATTTGATATGTATTAATAATGTATACCTGTTTGAAATGTAAATACACTCAACTAGAACCTATATATTGTTAAATATTCCTTATAAATGTATTATATATAATTTAATGTATATAAAATGAAGATGTATAAATAGTATACATGAATACAGCCAGTATAAACAAATATATCATAATAAAATAGATGATGTACAATTCTTATCTATATGAATGCAATTAATATATATATTGTTATGTACATATAGTATGCAATCCAATTTTTGTTAAATCAACTATTCGAATATATTTTACTTATAAATTAATATAATGTGTTCAATTAATAATTATATGTATATGTAAACAGTATATTGAAACAAAAATACATAAATATAATATTAAAATTAAATATACTGAAGATATTTGTATATTTAAGTACAATTTATACATGTACATTAACAAATATAATTGTACATGTATTTGTAATGTTATGATTGATACCATGTATCATTTATTGTATATTCTATTCAGTTTCAATAATGGCATGATGGTCATATATTCATTTATACCCGGGGGTATACATGAATTAAGTTGAATTTGCCATTTTAACTCTTCCATATCTAAATGATACATAGTTATCCTGCCTTGTGGATCCTGTTTAATTTGATTAACAACCATGAATTTAAATTTGTGATCATTGTGTTCTATGATATGTCTTGCTAGAGCATTACTATTTTTATGATGCTGTATATCTAATAAATGTTCTTTGATTCGTTCTCTAAATTTCCTTTTTGTTTTTCCCACGTAAAAGGCTTTACATTGCTGACATAAAGCTATATATACTACATTTGTTGTAAAACAATTATAATGTCCATATATCCTAATATTACATTCATTAATCGTAATTTCTGTACCTGATTGATATATGTAACTACATGTACTACATGTTCCACATTTAAAGTTTCCTTCTTTTCCATTTTTATATTTTTCAATATTTCTTTTATTTTCTAATATATTTTTGAAAGAAGGACTCTTCTTATATACAAATTTTATTGATCCATTGAATATTTGTCTCCCAATTTTATCATTGACAAAGAAGTCCCAATTTCTCTTAATGATATTTTCTATTTCTTTGGAACAATCATCAAATTTGATAATATACAATGGGATATTGTTATAGCCATCTTTGTCCAATATATCTCCATTGCCGTATAAGTTCCATTTTCTCTTTTATTTTTCACTTCATTGAATATTTTAACACAAAATTGTTCTGGGTATCCCCTATTCATGAATAATTGCATAATATATTTCATTTCTTCTATAAAATCTAGTTCTTCACTTACCATTCTGGCTGCCCTGACCATCTGCCCTTTAACAATGGCTTTTTTCTGATGGCCAGGGTGCCAGCTGTCAAAATGCAAGTACACATTTGAAAAAGTGGATTTTCTATGTATTTGTGTTTTCAAAATATTCGTTTCTTTGTCATATATTATATCTACATCCAAATAATTGATTTTATTTTCTTGGACATTGTAAGTGAATTTTAAAAATTTAACTGTAGTATTAATATATTCTAAGAATTTTTCCAGTGTATTTTTATCTTGATCCCATATGATAAATATGTCATCCAAATATCTGGTATACATTACAAGATGGCCACAAAACTCTGTTGTAAATAAATAGTTATGTTCCCAATAACTCATTATTAAGTTTGCAATGGCTACCCCATTTATTTGTTGGAAATAACTTCCTTCAAAAAATATATAATTATTGTTGAGCACTATTTCCATCAAGTTTATTAAAATGTTAATTTGATCTTGTTCATAAAGATGTGTCTCAAACAATTGTTCTTCCAGCCATAATAGGCCTACATCATGAGGAATTGTAGTAAATAAATTTACAACATCTATTGTTATAAAAGTATATTCTTTCTTCATAACTATTTTATTTAGTCTACTCAAAAAATCCCATGAATCCCTAGTTATATAACTGAAACATTTCATACTTTCCTTGAAAAAATGATCCAAATACATACTTATATTGCATGTTACACTTCTATGTCCATCTACTATGGGTCTAAATTCCAAATTATTGAGGCCTTTATGTATTTTTGGTATTCCGAAGATACCACTGATAACCGGATGTTCATTTCGTAAAAATTCATGTTCTTTTTCAGTGATACCCCCTTGATATAACACGTCATCTAACATTGTTTCTATTCTTCTATAAGCTATATGTACTTGATTTCTACTTATTTCTACATATGTATTACTCATTAACATGTTGGTCATATATAAACTATAGTCATTATAATCTAAAATGACTATACCATTACCTTTGTCAGGCCTCATAATTCTTAATTGTGGATCATTTTTATATCTTTAAGTAGTTTTCTTTCAGTTGTTGTAATATTGAAATGTTTGTTATGTTTATATTTCTTATAAAATGTTCTCACATCATATTTACTTCTCCTTTCAAAATACATAATTTCATCATTCATAGGTGGATTGAATAGACTTGGTTTTATAAACATCTTGTCTTTCCTATTTTGACATTCAATACTATTGTTAAAATATACTTTTAAATTCAGTTTCCTTGAAAATAACTTTAAGTCTAATATGGTTTCTACCATGTTGCCTTTTTTACATGGGACATAACTAAGTCCTTTTGAGAATAAATCAGCATGTTCTACTGTAATGCTCTTTGAAGAATAATTATATATTTTGAAATCTTGCTTTGTATTCATTATTACATGTGGATTACTTAAAAAAAGATATTCACTACAATCAGGTACTGGATCTATATTCGAACGTACTTCTGCAAATACATCATGTGATTGCATACTGTTATCACGACAATTTATGTAATTATCTGGGTTGTGATTTATATAAAAATTAACTAAATTACTTTGATCACATAAATGTTCAGATATATACTCTTCTACACTTTTATCTCTCTCAATATATATACCATTGCTTAAGCTGTCTTCATTATACTGGTATGTACTTAATTCCAATAACACTTTATCATGCACATTGTCATCACTATGTTGATACATTTCTGTAATTAAATAACTGTTATTGTCATTCTCATGCATACTACTATTATCATTTGTCACATACATTACAGGTATATCAACATTAGAAGAAGTCGTTGGTGTAGTATAAATGTCCTCATTGCCAAGAGACATGATGTTAAAGTCTGTACGGGGCTTACTCACTGTGTAGTAGTGATGTTCCGGACCATCCGATTGAGAAAGTTCATGAGGTCCATATGTATGAACCAAGTCTATCTGTGCCCCCGCTACTCCGACAATGGTGTTCGTTACATTCTCCGTTTTTTGCCTGCTGTGAGTCCCAAAAAAGTCTGTTTGGGTCTGGTGCCTGTTTTATGAAATTCTTGTTGGTTGTTCACTTCATTTTGGTTCCTCAATCGATCCGAACGCCTAATGCCTTCTTCCATACTCTCTTCGCCTTCATTACAGATGTTGTCGTCATCTCCCTCAAGCGGCGGATTGATGTCATCAACTGTGGCCAAACCATACTGTGTTTGTGCGTTACTATGGTTTTGACCTTTGGAATTACACGATTTGGGATATGCTTGTTTATGTGCGTATCTTTGAATATCCCGTTGAATTTTGTGACATTTCTTTTGAAAAATAGTATCACAACATGTTGTAACGTCTGAAATGATGTGTGTATACTGATCGTAAACATGCTCAAATAAAAGGTCTTTTGATATGTTGCCATTTAGCTCTTCTAGTTGAGTTAATAGTTCTTCAATTTTAATGCCATTGTATTTTACTATGATTTCCATCAACCGGATGCCACAATTGTCGAATAATGCATGTAAGTCATTCAACATGTTCCCATTGTGTTCACAGCCGCTTGGATACCTCCAAAGCCGTAAACCTTTAGGAATAATCCCCAATTCGATATTCCGTAACAAATAACTATTTTCAAGTTGTGTCCGTTTAAGTTTGAACAGTTTTTTCTCAAATATTCTAAGCATATCCTGCATTGGTTGTATTTCATGTATGGCTTCTACTGTTATAGTTTGTTTAGTGGGACCACTTTGAAAACTATAGCCATTATTTTTCCAGCTGCTTACATCTTTAACAGTTTTTTCTTTAATGCCATAAGCGGAGTTACCTTGCATGGTGGAATTAGGTGGCGTTGGTTGTGTCAGCGGGAAACCCAAGCTGTCCCCTGATTGCGTTGAGTTCACCGCTTCTTTGGTAAGCAATTTCTGTATAAGAACCGAATGTTCTTGTAAGGTTTCATTAATATGCTGTAACATACTCCCGACATCTACCGGAACACTCTCGCTCGCCATATAACCGGTAACCAAAAAACTTAACTGCAACTTGATGTAAAGAAGCAAGGTGAGGCCGATGCCAATGAGGAGATGAAAACAGGCTCAATTACAATACTGTAAAGTACCAACCAACTCCAAAAAGCCACAACACGAACTCTGCAACAACCGCTACTTTATTGACCTAGGTTTCGTCCTTCCGAACTTCTTCAGAATACATACTATCATTGCAACTCGCCCATTTTATACATTGTAAATTATTGAATAATTGCTCAATTAATAGCCTAATTTCCCACCATAAATTCTTAAAAAGGAAATGGCATTGTTAAAAATCACTGTGTTTAAGCACAAAACATTATGCATTACTAACTCATATACATATTTTCCAAATGAATTATATGCATTTATCCACTTAAAAACTACTAATTGAATATCCAAATAATCAATTTGTTAATTTTAAAAAATACTTGTTTTTATAAATACATGTATTAAACCCTTATTAATGTATAATTTATTTGATATGTATTAATAATGTATACCTGTTTGAAATGTAAATACACTCAACTAGAACCTATATATTGTTAAATATTCCTTATAAATGTATTATATATAATTTAATGTATATAAAATAAAGATGTATAAATAGTATACATGAATACAGCCAGTATAAACAAATATATCATAATAAAATAGATTATGTACAATTCTTATCTATATGAATGCAATTAATATATATATTGTTATGTACATATAGTATGCAATCCATGACAATAAGATTCCTGCCTAATGACAGGGCAGTATTCATAATCTTACCCATGCCCCACGGCAGGTTTGTGATAGTGAGGAAAAGAGTCCATTCAGATGGCAGTTGCAAGGCCTACTAGATAAAGAAGGACAACATGAACTGATGTTGATAATGGGTGACCTGAATGCACATATCAGGACAGAAATAACGGGATGTAAGGACTGCCTGGGTCCACATGGGTGGGGCAATGGGAATAAAGATAATGGGAAGAAGGAGAGGCCATTCTAGACTTCTCTCTGGCTAATGTCTTGATAGTAGCCAACACATTGTTCAGAAAGAGAGAGAGTCACAAGAACACATACAAGAGTGGCCAACATGCAACTCAGGCAGACATCCTCCTAGTAAAGAAAGTCCAGTCAGTGATTACAAAGTCATCCCAGTGAAACAGTCAGCCCACAGCATAAACCACTGGTTGCTACAATCAGCTGCAAGCAGTGGTCAGAGAAGGCTCTAAGGTCAACAGAGACCAGGCTGAAGACCTGGAAGTTGACTGGAGAGAAAATACAACAGTTCAAGGAATTACTCAGGTCGCTAGTACCTCAAGAAGAAGAGAAAAATAGGTGGAGTTGAAGAAAAATGGCAGTGCCTCAAAAACAGCATATGTGAGGACTAAAAAAACAGGAATGGAAATAAGGTACATAACAAAAGCTGCCGGTGAAAAGTAGAAGGCCAGGAAATCACCAAAAGAAAGAAGGAGTGCAGGAAAAAGTGGGTGATAGAAAAGATGGCCAGGCTAGGAAAGAACACTGTTGGGCTAACAAACAGACTAAGAAAGGAGTTGGAATAGCAAAGAAAAAGGCATCACAGGCACTCTACCTGCTTCTGGAAAGTGACTCAGTAGATGGCACAAAGGTTGCAAGACACAGACAGAAAGATAAAGAAGATAGTCAGACACACTTTATAAGGGATGCCAGTAACAACCTATTCACCAGTCCACAGGACATCAAATGCAGATGGAAGACATACTTCCAGCAGCTTCTGAATGAAGAAAACTTAACAGAAGCTTTACTGCCTCAGACACAGCTTACAATGAGAGAAGAGGAGGAGCCCACCATAGAAGAAGTGAGAACAGCACTAAGGAAAATGGAATCAGGGAAAGCAGCAGGCTCAGACAAGGTCACACCAGATATGATAAAGATGTTGGGTGAGACAGGGGAGAAATCACTCCTGAGGGTACTCATAGAAGCATGGAGTGAAAGGCACATCCCAGATGACTGGAGAATAAGCATAGCAGTGCATGTGCTCAAGAAAAAAAATGGGACATTCACAACTGTGGGTAGTACAGAAGTATCAAAGTCCTAAAACACTGCATGAAAGTTCTGGAGAGGGTGATTGACAAACAAATACTCAGAGTAGTAGAAAGTAAGATGGGAAACGAGAAGTTTAGATTCAAATCAAGATGCAACACAACTGACCTGATATTTTCAGTGAGTCAGATAGTTAAGAAGAAGCTAGAGATGAAGAAAGAGTCCAACTGGGCATTCCTAAACTAGGAGAAAGCATATGACAATGTCCCAAGAAGGCTTATTTGAGCAGTCCTGTGGTGGTTTGAAGTCCCAGAAATATTGGTAGAATTAGTGCAAGCTATGCACAAGGACTCAGTGATGCAAGTACGAACAGTGTTTGGTCTCACAAGGGGGTTCGATGGGAGTGTGTGTGCATTAGCTCCAGCTCTGAGCCCACTGCTGTTAATAGTGGTGATGGACTACATTAGCAAACAGGCTGGAGAAAACAGATCAACAAAGTTGCTGCGTGTAGGTGATGTAGCATTACAAGCAGACTCTGAGTATGGTAATGGAATGCAAAACTGAAGGCACATGGAATGAAACTGATAAGACTGTGGTAATAGCAAATGGGAGAAATCAGAAAAAGCTGAGAACTGAGATAGGAGGGAATATAGTAGAACAGGTTAACAACTTCAAGTATCTGGGAGGTGTGGTTGAGGAGAAGTGAAGTCTGAATGAGGAGATCAACACTAAAATCAGATGGTTTGAGCTAAGTGATACAGAGTGTCAGGTGTAGTACATGACAGAGGATTGCCAAAGAAACTGAAATGTAAGGTGTATAAAACAATGGTGTGGCCAGCACTACTGTATGGTACAGAAACCTGGGCAGTAAAGGCAGAGCAGATGAGGAAGCTAGAGGTGATGAGGATGAAGTGCCTGAGATGGGTGATTGGATGCACACTGTGGGCAGACAAAGAAATGAGGACATAAAAGCAGAAGCCAAATTAGCTCCAATTGCAGAAAAGATCAAAGAGAACACATTATGGTGTTTCAGGCACATGTGCAGAAAAGCAGAAGGCAATCTGGTGAAGAAGATTTGGGACAAACAGGAAGAAGGTAAGAAAAAATGAGGCTGCCCAGCAAAAAGGTGGATGGATGTGCAAGAGAAGATCTGAGACAGTCAGGCATGAGTGTGAAAGAAGGTAGGACAGTGATAATGAATAGAGAGAGATGTCGACAGCTGACATGACACCACAACCCCATGTTGAAAATGGGAAAAGGGAGATGATGATGATGATAAATGATGATAAGACATAGAGTATCTCCAAATGAAATATGCCCTAGTAGATATCCAGAAGGCACAAGGTCTGCAGCATCTGTGTTATGCATCAGCCTGAACCAGTCATGGGGACAGGGGTGTAGCCATTTTTTTTTTCAAATTTTACTTGAAAGTCTTGCACTGCTTCCCCTGTCCCTTCATTAGTGGTGGCCTATCCCTGTCATCATGGTCAGCCTTAGCTGAAACAAACTCCTAAGCAAAGTACTTCATGGTACCTCCCCTACTGTCTACCATCCTCTCTATCAAACTCCAGTGCCCCCTGCTATCCTTGCATCAAATGACTTTAACTACCCATCCACTGGCTGGGAAAATTACTCATGCAGAAACTCACTTGCCCAAAGGTTCCTCAACTTAACTCCAATGCCCTAGATAAGCTAGTTGACACCCCCACAGGGTGCCAACATCCTGGATATGGTGGTTAACAACATGAGAGATCACTGTAGCACCCCCATTGCGATATCTTCCCTGGTGAGATCTGACCATAAGTCAGTCTTATTCGAAGTTACTGTCACACTTGACCACCCCCCACCCCACCCCACCCCGTAGCACAAACTAAACTAAAAAAACTACTCCAAAGCAGATTATGATCTCTTAAGGGTTGCTATTAATAGCTTCACTGCATCTTCTCCCTCAGATGGAACTGGTAACTATGCCGAGTTCTACACAAATGCTTTATACAAGCACCTGAACTGCATTGAATTGGCTATACCTGATAGGACCAAAACAAGCTCCTCAAGGAAGAGCAAACCTTCCTGGTGGACAACTGCCATTAACAGGCTTTACAATGAGAGGAAGAAAATGCTGTCTAAGAGTATGAGGGAGTGAGTCCCAAACTGGAAACACTCCCTCCTTAGTTTAAACAAACAAATAAGACTCCTTCTTAAGTCCTCCAAAGGTAACTATAAATACAAATTAGATTAATCAACTAAGGACAACCATAAGGCATTCTTTAGTTACATCCATAACCTAAAAGGAAAGGCTCAGATTTGTGCCAAACTGATAGTTAATGATACCACATATACCAAGCATGTGGACATTGCTAATCTGTTAGCCGACAGGTTCTGTGAAAACTTCACTCCACTTTCCTCTCTACACTTACCACAAGACATCCCTACCACCTGTCCTCTACCCTGTATCTCTAAAGAGCAGGTTGTGAATGCCCTCTCTAATGTCAAAAACACAGCATCCATGGGACCTGATAACATCCCAGGCTGTGTCCTACATGGGCTCAAACAAGAATTAGCAACACCATTGGGTACTCTTTTCATAGTCTTAGCACTGGCTTCACCCCAGCTGAGTGGAAAAAGGCAGCCATTATCCCTTTGTACAAAGGTGTTGCTTCCACTGACCCCAGGAACTATAGAACTACTAGCCTGACTATCCTTATCTGCAAAACCATGGAGAAAATCATCATGGACCTAATCAACAAAGACATTGATAACCTCCAAACACTTGACCTACTCAATTTGGATTTGCCAAAGGGAGATCTTGTCTGTTAAACCTAATGGACTTCTTCGAGACAGTCACCAAGGCCTTTGATGAAGGGAAATCTGTGCATACAGCCTACCTATATTTAGCCAAGGCTTTTGACACTATCTCCCACTCAGGCATTATTGACAAACTTACCCAGCTAGGTATCAACCTGTAAATCATTAGATGGGTCATTAACTGGCTTACTGATAGAACCCATATAGTCAAAATAGGGGAATCCACCTCCAACAGCAGACCTGTAACCAGTGGTGTTCCACAGGGATCAGTCCTGGGACCTCTACTGTTTGGAATCTATTTCTCCGAAGTGCAAGCTATAACTAAAGGTCTATAGCTGACAAAATTTGCTGATGACTGCAAACCAGGAGCAGTCATAGAATCTCCAAATTATGTCAACATCCTACAAGAGGGTCTTACACAAGCAAATGACTGGTGCCAAAGTCATGGCCTTAAACTCAATGCAAAAAATGTATTATTATCCATTTTGGTAAGAGTGATGCTCCTGCTAACTACCACATCAATAACAACACCCTAAGTACACACTCAGTGGTGAGAGACCTGGCCACATAAGTTGACAGCAACCTTACATTTGATCACCATGTCTCCACAGTGGTAAGAAGGACATTCTGTATTGCTCATCTCATAAGTAAGGGCATTGCCTCCAAAAAAAAAAAAAAAATTTGCCTGTACTCTTCCCTCATCAGGCCAATAATTGAGCAAAATGCCCCTTTTGGTATGTACCTTTCCAAGCAACTGCAGCAATTGGAGAGACTACAAAGGTTCCTCACAAGGAAAATTCAAGGTCTTCAGCATCTTTCCTATAAGGATAATCTGAAATCACTGCAACTTTATTCTGTTTCATGCAGACTACTCAGAGGCAATCTCTTCCTTGCATATAAGGCAATCTATGACCCTTCTTTATTGGGAAATGCTGCATATCCATAAGTCAAATGGTACACAGGTTACTCACGCTAATGGCCTTAACCTGGTTTGTGACATTAATAGAACCCGCTGGAGGGGCAGATTTGTTCCCAGAGGTTGCCACACCTGTGTAAAAGCAGAGCACCTCATTGGCCCTCTTCAAATGTAATCTGGACAATTGGATGGTTAACCATAAATTCACCCCAGGGGTCCCACCTATGTCCCTCTTGGACAGGGATGATAGGTGCTGACTGTGGAAATAAGGGTAAAACCTGGCCAGGCTTGTAAGGGCTCTAGGGTCAGTAGCCTAGTAACCTCCTATGAGCCTATTGATCCTATGATCATGGCTTCCACACTCTATCTAGATTATTCTTTTGTTTTCTCATATGTTTTCTTATTTTTCCTCCCTCCTTGCAACATGCCCTAACAAGACTGTACACTAATAGTTATGAAGGAGATAATGAAATAAAGTCATGAGTCTGCGGGGACTTCCAAGATGGCTGTAAATTGAGTAACAGCTTATTTTTAGCTCTCTCAGTGTGAAAACAGAAACTCAGCAGAGAAGGCCAGTAGACTTGTGTTTATGGGTACATTTCAGTAACTGGATAGTAAGTGCACTGCCTGGATGCCAGGAATAAAGAAATACATAAGACCTCGACAAAATCAGCTACAAAAAGGGAGGAAGAATTACTAAATGGGGAGAGTTCTGCAGCTGTTCATCAAAAAGCATTCAACCTTCAGACATTACTTCCAGTAACCTGCAAGAAGATATAAGACAACTGCATACAGACTTGGTTAAAATAAAAAAAATCACTGATAGTATATATCAACACAAACAACAAAAGGCTGGAAAAAATGGAAGAATCTTTAAACAGATATTCAAATGAGATGATAAAGCTACAAAAATCAAAGGCTGAAATAAAGAAATGTCTGGCTAAATATGAGGCTGCTTAGGAAGAGATGTTTCAAAAATTATAGAATTGGAGGACAGAACACATAAGGAAAACCTGAGATTTTCAGCTGTACCAGAGAAGCTGGAAGGAACAGACTGCATTAATTTTATGAAAGCACAAATAAGCAACTGGACTGGTATTCCACAGCAGGAGTTGTTAGTTGAAAGGGCACATTGTGGGTGTGTGCTCCAAACCTGGCTATAAGAAAGCAACCTAGACCTTTAATAGTAAAGATGCAGTCCTACCAGCAGAAGATGTTGATTCTGACAAAATTGTGGCAGAAGGACAAATTACTAAAAGTGGGAGACAGCAGAGAGTTTGTGGAGAATGATTACTCATTGCACACCATACAGAAGAGGAGCAAATTTATTCCACTGTTCAGGTGCAAGATTCAAACTGCTGTACCCATCTGTCTTCAAGGTGTTCTTCCCTGGAGGAATAAAATAATTTTTATGAAGTACATGCTGAGGAGGAAATACAAAAGTCTGTTGAACAAAAAGTAAGCTATGAAACAGAAGGAGATTCTGCTTTTTTTTTCTTCTGGTAATAAAGACAATAGAGGAACTGTACCTGTGAAACCTTTTCAATATTTTCAATGGAAAATGTTGGAGAGAAGGAAGGGAGCATGAGAGTTGACTAGAAGAATCCAGAGTAAGTTGGAAATGAAGGAGAAACAGTATTTCAGAGATGAACAGTAATAAAACCAGTAACTTAATATGGGATTACAATACAATAATTATATCTGTAAAATATGACAGAACAAGAAAATCTGGAAATATTGGACTTTTTCAGAGTTTATTGGACTTGTGGGGGACTCTAAAGCATATGCCCTACTTCATGTCACTAATATTCGGAAAACTGCTTTGGGGTGGGCAAGAGAAGGAAGAAAGTTAACTGTAGGTAAAGTTTTTTTTCTTAAATAGTATCCATTTTGTGGCATGTGGTTTTCTTTACATGCTATACTGTAATTTCTTTTTAGTTATTTTTAAATGTAATGGGGATTGTAAACATGTGCTTCTGTTCTTTTTTTTCTCCCTTCTCTCTCTCTTCTTGTCCAGTTTTAAGAAATGTAGGCACTGCAATGTATAAAAAAGCTTGGTTAAAAAGCATGATAAAAGAAAAATTAATGTGCTTTTTCTCATTCTTGCATGGGGAAATGACTGGGTTAAAGACCTTAGATTGATTTATTAACAAGTTTTAAGAGAGAGCAAGTAAATGAAAAATAACATTGAATATTATGAGGCTTTTTTCTAGCAAATACATGTAAGCTTGGTAACAATTCTGCAGCTGGTCTTTGTGTTTTCATGGAAACAATCTGATAAAGAGAAACTGGCTGCCTGGTTCTCATGTCTCCATGGAGACAATCTGATAAAGAGAAATTGGCTACAGTCTGGTGGAGAGTGATTGGTTGAGGCAAAAAGAGAGACATTAGCTAAGTGATAATGTTGTGTGAAAACATTTAGGGGTTTTCCCAAAGTAGATAATGTTCTCTGGAAGCATTCAGAGACTTTCCCAAGGTAGTTAATGTTCTCTGAAAACATTCAGCTGGGAGAGCTATAAAGATAGGACAAAACCAATCAGCAGTTAGTAGAAGCACAGGCTGCACCATGCATCTTAGCACGGATGACCTTTCTTTTAGGTTAACTCAAGTCTATTAATTTGGCTGTCAGATTGGGAGTTTTGTTCCTATTAGGAGGGTAAAATTTAAATATTTGAAGATGTACATAGTTCTGTGCGTTAGTATTAAGTTAATAGGTTTTAGGGGGTATTGGGAGGGTGTGTTTTTTTTGAGGGTTTTCAATAAAAAAGTTTTGTAAGATGTGACATAGGCACAAATGTATATTACAAGAAGCAACTATATAAAAGTTCAACCTGCCAAACAGTTTATGCATGTAACACAAAAGCTAAAACTAGATATTCAACAAAAATTGTGTGTGTGTGTGTGTGTGTGTGTGTGTGTGTGTGTGTGTGTGTGTGTGTGTATATATATATATATATATATATATATATATATATATATATATATATATATATATTAGTGGGAATAGTAACTTTTTAATACAATGATGCTTTCTTTAATGTCTTTAAATATAAATGGCCTCAAAGATAAATACAAGCAAGAAAAAGAGTAGTGAACTATATTAAAACATGTAGAGTGCAAATAGTTATGTTACAGGAGACACACTTAGAACTGAACATGTGAATTTGATCAAGAAAAGTTTTCAGGATGGTTATTCAACAGAATAGAGAAAAGAAAAAAGAAGTCTTTTTCTTTCGGCTTTTCCCGGTTAGGGTCCGCCACAGCAGATCACCTGTCCGCTCATGATTGGCAGTGGAGTTTTACAGTGTCGAGTTGCCAGCCCAGCACCCAACCTTCCACAGAAGGCACACACACACACACACACACACACACACACACACACACACACTCACACCTAGGGCCAATTTAGAGTGTCCAATCCACCTACAGCATGTCTTTAGGATGTGGGAGGAAACAGGAGCACCCAGAGGAAACTCATGCGACCACAGGGAGGACATGCAGACTCCACACAGAAGGCACCCCAGCCAAGAATCGAACTGGAGAACCTCTTACTGTGAGACGGCTGCACCACCGTGGCCACACAGAGAAAAGAAAAAAGAAGTACTTATATTAATTTCAAGAGAAGTTCCAGTAGTGATAGAAAAAGATAAAAAAGATAATTCCAACCTGATATCTAACTACTTTCTTCCTAATTCTATTTCTCTTACCCTTAGCATTTTTCTTTTCTCTATTCTTTCTAATGATATAATTACTGCATACCTACATTTTGTTTGTCTGTATATATATATATATATATATATATATATATATATATATATATATATTTGCATATAGAGTATCTTGCTATTACTCTACTTTCATTCTGCAACTAGAACACAATTGTTTAAAATAGCTGATTTTATTTTTGATGTATAACTTCTTGTTACTATACCCATATTTAAATTTTGTTTGTGTATATATATTTGCATATAGAGTATATTGCTGTTACTCTACTTTCATTCAGCAACTAGTACACAATTGTTTAAAATAGCTGATTTTATTTTTATGTATACCTTCTTGTTAGTATATCTATTGTAATTTGCAGCTCTTTCTTGTATAATCGTTACTTGAATCTGAAGTTTTTCTCCTTGGGTCTCGACTGAAAATGGTCCCTTGGCTCAGTTGGACTAACCCGGTTAACAAATGACAATCAATAAATAAAATAATGGCAGATTTGCAGTGCTGAGGGGCTACTGGCAAGGGAGGAAGATTACACTGGCATGTATTTACATTCCACCTAAAACTGTAATGGAGCTTATGAAAATTCTGGGAGAAATAATTTGTTTTCAGCAAGGAATATTACTTAGAAGTGGGAACTGGAACTTGATTTGCAGCAGTGAAGATGTGTCTGGGTTGCCCAGAAGAGAAACTATAATAAAGGAAGGTAGATTTTTAAAGAAATGTATGAAGGCATTTGACATGGAAGATGTGAATTCAGTAATAGGAGTTAGGAGTGAATTTACATATTATTCCCAAAGATATAAAAACTGGGCTAGGCTAGACAGAATTTACATTTCACAGGAACTAGTGCATTTAATTGAAGGTATTGATACCTACCCAATAACTATTTCAGATCATGCGCCAATAATAGCTAAAATAAAAACACAAGGTAATGAAATAAAAATGAGACATCTGTGCTTTCCCACCTATCTGTTGAAAATAGGGGAATTTAAGGAATGGGTGGTGGAGATTGTTCAGGAGCTCTTAGAATAGAAATTTCTTCTGAAAATATAGTTAGTGAGTGGGATAAAATTAAGGTGGAGTTTAAAAATAGGGTGGAAATGAAAGAAAGGGGGCTATGGTTAAGAAGTAACAAGAATTATTTACAGGGACTGACAAATGTGAAAGTATTGCAGAAGAGGGGGAATCTCACAGAATAAGAAGAGGATAATTTGCAGAATTCTAGGCAGAAAGTAAGGGACTATCTCAATAATATGCACGAGCTTAGAAAGATTGCTGTTAAGCAACTGTTTTTTGATAATAACACTGGAGCACAAAACCTTTTACCACAATGTTAGCACAGTGACTCAGACAACAGAAAGTAGAAAGGGTTGTTGCCAAACTTAGAGAGCTTATAACAAAGAAGGTAACAAGAGATCCTGTAGCGGTATTAGAAATATTATGGAAATTATATGAGAGTCTCTATAAAGCAGAGAAATATGAAAATCAAGAAAAGATACAAATAGAAATGTTTATGGAAAGAATTAAATATGCCAAGGTCAGAAGTAGATGAGGCACAATTACTAACAGGATAGGAGGAGGTGAGAAAAAAATTGTGATGTATAACCAATCTACAGGAAATTTCCTGGAAATAGATGGTATTCCTGTGGAAGTTTGGAAGCTAGGAGGGGAAGAAAACTGATAAAGATTTGGAAGGTTTTGTTTAACAATACCTTAAGAGGAGGTCAGTCCTGGAAGAAAACAGTGGTAGGTGTAATGCCTAAAGAGGATAAGGATCCATCAAATCCAGCCTCATACAGGCCCATTTCAATACTAAACCATAATTATGAAGTGTTCATGTCTATAATGGCTAAAAGAATGGCAAATGTAATGCTAAAGCTAACATATATGGATCAATGCGGTTTTGTGCAGTGGAGGCAAGCATTTGACAACATTAACAGAAAAGAGATGATCTAAAGGAAGCAGAAGGTAAGACAATACCATTGTTGTTGGTGGATCTTGATGCAGAGAAACCATTTGACAGAGTAAGCTGGAACTTTATGAACATGGCAATGGAAACATTTGCATTTCCTGAAAAAATTATAAGCATATATGAGGGATTGAAGGTGAAAACTAAAGTGGGTGGGGTCTTCTCTGATAATTTCTGCTTGAGCATAGGAACGAGATAGGGGTGTCCTCTTTCCCCTTTATTATTTGCATTACATTCAGAACCATTGGCAAAGAAAATAAGGGACTCAAGGATATAATTGATATGGTAGTCAAGAAAAGCTGGCTTTAGTTGCAGACAATATTATTTTGTACCTGACAAAACCAGAAAACGATATTACAGTGTTGCTGAACATTTTGAGACAATTTCAGATCTTTTCAGATACAAAATTATTGAAGCTAAAACAAAGGCAATAGCGATAAATTATGTACCCACACATGAACTGGTTTAGGAATACCCATATATAGAGGGACATGATAAAATGAAATATTTAGGAGTATGGATTAAAAATGATTCTAGTGTGACAGCTAAGGATATGTGGGAAGAGACTAAACAAAAGATAATACAAAAACTGAGAAAATGGAAGCTTTGTTATATGGATATGGATAGTAAGATACAAGCAGTTAAAATGTTTTTAGCCCCTTTAGTCTTATACACAGGTCAGATATATTTTTATTAACCAGAGGAGAAGTTGTGGGTAGCAATTAATAAAGAGCTGAAGGACTTTATCTGTGAGGGGATGACAGCAAGAGTCAAGTGGAATAAGATGATTATTCCGGTAGAACAGGGTGGATTGGGATTACTCAATTTGAAGGGGTATTTCAAAGCTACATAATTAAGACTCCTATACATAGCACAAGCAGAAAACTATAATTCAAAGTGGAAAGGGATGATGATGAGACATGGGGGAAGCTGAAGAAACAAGGCGAGACTGGGATTTTGGATGCAGGCGTTTAAGGAGAATAAGAATAATCATGCAGAATATTATATCCATAAAGTAGCAGAAAGTATTCTCAGAACTAAACCAACACAGGAATGGAAAAAGGAGATTCTGCTGATAGGGATGACTGCAATTAGGGATACAGACAATAGGCAAGATGGGGTCAGAATTTATTAGAGAAAACTGGCAAAGGAACTAAGGTATAACTAGTGAGGGCAAGATGACAGAATGGGAAGATACCAAGAATTTATTTTGACTGCAGATTAGAGATTGTCTTCAGGGATTGATATCAAAGTATAGACAAATAGAAAGAAATAGGGGTTCCTAAATGAAAGACCATCACTGGTAGAGTTTTTAATAGAATCTAGAACAGAAGCTGTCATTAAAAAAGGAATAATTAGTATAGCATATAAAATATTGCACGATAACTAGAAGAATCAATCAGAGGAGGTTAGAAAGGATTGGATAAGCAATTCACAAAGAAACAATAGGAGGATATATGTATGTCACCTAAATATGCAACAAAATCTAGAAGATTTAAGATTTTTGCCTGGAAATGTTTCCATAGATATTTTTATACCCCAAGTAGACTCCAGAGAATATTTCCTCAAGTAGACAGTAAATGTTGAAGGTGTGAAGGGGAAGAAAGAGGTAATTGGTAACATATTGTCCTGGAGTGTGGTGAGTTAGCGGACTTTAAGGATTCCTTGCCCGATGCACTGTCGGAGATGCTGGGTGGGCAGATTGGTCTGACAAGGGAGATGATTTTTCTGAGCTATGATACAGAATCGGAATTGCCTAGACATGGTAAGGCCATGCTGTGTCTATTTATGGTGGCTGCCAAAAAAACAATTACTAGAAAATGGAAATCAAAATCTAAACCAATTACAGTATACTGGAAGGAGTGAATATAGTAATAGAGATAAAACAACTAGAAGTGAGATCTTTAGGAAAGTGTAGGAGCAAACTACACAGGAAAAAATGGGAATTGTGGGAATGATACATATAAGGGAGGAATGAGTCTTAAAAGGCAGTAGGACTTAAATGAGCTATGTAATGTTTGAGTGAAAAAAGACTGGGTAGATTATAAGGGATGCATAATGTTTGCAACTGGGAGTGTGTCAGTAAGGTTTGTGATGTAAAATGCTTGCGACTAGGATTGTGCCTTTGTGGTTTGTTTTCATTTATATAAATGTATGATTGCCTATGTAGTAAGTGATGGTTTAATGAAGATGTTTTTTATTTAAAAAAAAAAGCAGGAATTGAATAATGTATGTAATATTGCTTAAATTATATGATATATAGCAATATATGTGAAGTACAATATTTGTTGTTAATATAGTTTGATTACTTTTATATGAATGTAAATTTGCCTACGTCAAGACTGATAATTCAATAAAGGTGTTTGTGAAAAAAAAGTCATGAGTCTGTGTGCCACAAGGCCCAGAGAAGCTATAGCGTCTAGATAATTTGAGGTGCATTTTAGAACTTTTTTCCACCCTTTTAATCCAATAATGTCCTGAATAAAAATCAAGACTATGGAAATAAACTCATTATTGGTGTTTCTTTCAATGAAAAAATAAGTTGTGCCCAAGGCTTAATATTCAACGCTGACAAAATAGTAGTTCCCAATAAACTAAGAAAATAAATGCTTGTGAAGATACATAAATCATTTCTGGGATTAATGTCTGCCTCCATGACCTTCAAAAATATATATAGTCACCTTCTGTATGCCTCTCTGGAGTTAGATTGGGTTAAAAGTGAAAATAACTATAGATAACAGTCATGCTTTTCAAGTTGCTGCTATCATAAATAGAAGTATGCTTCCTCTTTCCTACCTCACAAAAACAGTCACCTTCTATATACCACTCTGATACCAGACTGGGATAAAAATTAAAGAACAAATAAAACAAGTACCATATTTCAGCAATGGCTGGCAGATATATACACATAATGTTTCATTAAATAAACTATATGTGTACACATATGAGTTTTGATTGAAGAGACTGAAAAAAATAAAACAACAATCACAGTACTGTACTCCAGCTTGTTGCTCCTAAACAATACAATGCTCCTAGACAAATTATAGTGACCTTCTGTACACATCTCTGAGGTTTAGCTGTAAGGAATTTTAAAGAAATAATGATGACATTGTCCTCGGCCCCAATACAAATTATGACAACCTTCTGTATACATCTGTCTGTTTTGATTATGAGGAAAATTAAAGACATAATGACTGCACTGTCCCCAGCTCCCCAAACAAACTACAGCAAACTTCTATGTACACCTCTGAGTATGGACAGTTTCTTACTAGGTGGAGTTCTGGACACAGGCCACAACTCTTCTCTTTTCTTTTCTTTTCGGCACTCCACAGCAGGTAACCATCCAGAACCCCTATTGTCTTTCCTTCAAGTCCCTTCCTGGTGGACCACTGGTATTCCCTTTAGCAAGAGGGTCCTCCCAAGAGGATAGCTCCTATTCTAAGACAGGCAGTACTGGGCTGGAATTCTCATCAGGCAAATACTGAGACTGGCTACCAGAGAGGGCATCATCCATTCATATGAGTAGGATTTTTCCATGACCAATCTCACTACCCCTACATGGCAACACTACTACCTATATAGGCTGGCAAGCAATGGGAGGACCATATTCAGTATGAGTCCCACCCTCAGCCATAGGTCGTACCCATCATACTCAGTTTCATTCACCCCCTCCCAGGCTGCCATCATTTCCAGCTACTTCAGCTTCCACCAGAGCCATTCATGTCCCTCCCCACAAGATAGACACACCCATTCTCCATGATGAAAGATCAGTTGTCCGAGCAGCTAATTGAACTCGAGTTGACTGAGGGCCTTATCCCTTTATGCTATTGAAGTGATAGGGCACAGGCCATTATTAAGTTTATAACAAATTCTTCTAACACAGCCTGGGGTGTGGCAGCCACCACATCCCAAGAAGCTCTGAGAGTCTATATTTCTGTGATGCATGTTATGACTTGTTAACTCTTCTTTTTCTTTAATGCTACCCAAAAGAGTTATTTTGTGTCCACCAATACTGGTTTGTGGCAAGAAAAAAAAATTATTTTCACACACACATACATGCTGAGATGTGACCACCAGTTAAAGACATATTATTAACTGTGGACACCTCCACTGTCTGAATGAGATGCCCACTCTTACTATAAATTTGTCTTTGGAAGCTCCTGTCAATCTTATCTGCTCATTTTACTGGCCACTGAAGGATCTAAATGGGAAGGCCTTAACTTTAGACTCTTAAATCTTGAGTTAGCCTTTGTTTCATATCATATCACTCACATAGGTGCACACAATGCAATATTCAGAATATTAATCCCTTTTTCCATCTCCCTTTTAAAATCTGCAAAGTCTGGACTAGATTACCAATCACTGGAGAGCCTAGGAACTGCTTTTTGGGAATCAGCTTGGGAATAGCGCTTCAGTTACTCCTGGTTGGAGAAGGAAAAGAGGGATATTATTTCCTAGCCTTCCTAGACATAACCAGTCACTGGAAAGACTGGACATTGCTTTTTAGATGCCAGATTGAGATACATGCTAATTGTTTGCTTCTGGTAGTTGAAGGCACAGAGGAGAATTGATTACTGCTGTCCTGTCAGACCAATGTGTATGGGAATTCACTGAGTGGCCTAGTTGCAGTTTTAGTGAGAACCTCTTCAGGTCCTTTGTTCAGTTTGGCTGTCTGTTGCATCCAGCTGCTGTAGGTTCTATCCAAGGTATCTGCCAAGAGAAGACTACCAACAGTAGCATCTGGGGTAGTATTACTTCTCAGGAAGCAACTTGGGATTAATGCTATTGTTTTGCTTCTGATGAGAAAAGGAGCTATCATTTATTCCTAGCTGCATGCAGGATAGCTGGATAACCTACTAGTCTGCTTACTGTCTGGCCTGGAACGGGACCTGACCCCCTACAGATGCTAGACAACGTCATTCTTCAAATAGACTTTCTGCAGGATGAATGGAGGACAGCAAATATTGTTCTCTTGTTCAATGATGGAACACCAATATAGCCAATGAAATTACAGACTCATAAGTCTGACCAACTCATGTGCAAGTCTGTAGAAAGAATCATTATGAGATTAATAAATAAAGATATAGGTAACCTACAAAACTATTGACCCAAGCCAGTTTGGATTTGTTAAGGATGAATCCTGCCTATGTAATCTGGTTGACTTTT
The DNA here is from genome assembly GCF_019279795.1 of Protopterus annectens. NCBI lineage: Eukaryota > Metazoa > Chordata > Ceratodontiformes > Protopteridae > Protopterus > Protopterus annectens. Next base: position 1,098,277,949 of record NC_056731.1, on the reverse strand, counting down.
TCAAAAAGATGACTGAAGCAATGAATGAGGGCAAATCAGTACACACGCGTATCTAGACCTTGCAAAGGCATTCAACACCATCCCATACTCAGATATCAGATATAGATTATCCAAGAAAAATGTTTTTTAAAACACGTATTTTTATTGCATTATCACTTAAGGCATAGGCAAACATACATTTAAAAAAGAAAACAAACCATATTAACATATGTTTTTCCATTTACACACATTATACTTCACATGTTTTCTTTCTTTATAACTATCATCAGTCTAACATTACATACATTGCTCAGTTTCGGTGTTCCCTTAAACCTCACTCCTCCTCCTCCTCCTGAACATTACTCAGCATGTATTGTTCCCAAAATTTCAATTTTTTCCAATGTAATTTTTGCTGCTTCCCTTTTCTAAAGATCCCTGTGTGATTATATGGGCAACTGCCAGCATAGCCAGCTGGAGATTTGTAAAGAATGATATGTCCTTTGAATATCAAACTGATTTATACCAGATGCTTGGGTTACAAATGTATTAGCATTGTATGTCATTTGTATATCAAACTGATTTGTACAGATGCTTGTGCTGAAAATGTATTTGTGAGGTTTGCTTGTGTTAAAATGCATCAACAGTGCACCCTGCAGAAGTGAAAAGAAATGTACATGAATTATTGTAACTGAATTAAATGTAATGTTAATAGAGGATACTGGGACAGCAATAGTTAACCAGCTAGCTTGCTTTAAGAAAAATAAGGGAAATGTAAATGAGCTATTAAACCATTAAAACTGCACCCGCAGTACTGTATAGGACCAGAGACATTAGGTCTGGAAAAAGCCTTTGTTTATTAGCTCAGTAAAAACAGGGAAAGCAAAATGCACTGCCATAAACATTTTGATGTGCATTGTAGCCATCTATGTTAAATTCCTATCTCAGCTTCAAAGGGGAATACTGCAAAAACATAGAGTCAGGTGACCAGATGAGGTCATTTTGCCAGCCCTCTTGGAAATTATACTTCGAATATTACAGACATCTCAGAGTACTGAGTATTCTGTTTTGGGGACCTGGCTAGAAAGACCCTCCCCCACAGCATCTTGTCTTGTGGTAATAAGTAACTTAACTAATGAACATTAATTCTTTTTTGATTAGTCAGGAATATAGTGAAGTTTAGTTTAGATATTGTTTTTCTTTATTTGTCTGGGTCTGTCCATCAATGTTCTTTTCAATATTTCCTGTGATCCGAACTCTGTGGTTTACTTTAAAATATATATTTAGTAGTTTCATGCTCTTATATTATTTATTATTAAATATATTTAAACTTTTATTATGGCTGGCCCTTGTAGAACATGCTTAACCTTTGAGAGTGCTTATATTTATTTGGTGACACTGTGTGGGCCACTCCAGAAGGCCTATCTGTCTTAGTCAACTAGTATAATTTGCATTAGTATTAATATTACATTGTGGAGTGTCTGGTGGTGTTGATAACTACCTTATACTCTGGGCAGAAGGGACCATAGCTATTAAACCTGTGTCACCCTTTCCCAGGTATGTGTGTGTGTGTCTGTGCAAGCAAATCAAATTCAAGTGTGTGTGTGTGTGTGTGTGTGTGTGTGTGTGTGTGTGTGTGTGTGTGTGTGTGTGTGTGTGTGTGTGTGTGTGTGTGTGTGTGTGTGTGTGTGTGTGTGTGTGTGTGTGCGTGTGTGTGTGTGTCAGCTACTTGGGGCAAGGACACAAAGCACTGGGTTCACAGAGAGGGTGCCGGAGGACTTGGCTTGGGCACTCGGCTGAGGAACTAACTCTACAGCTGTACCAGAGGGGAGTCTTACTGGGAACCTGGAGGGAGACAGATATAGAGAAATCTAGACCACTGGCTGAGTGTGTTCTCTGTGTGCTCTTATTGGAAATTGTGCTTGATGCAGAGAGGTACGCATCTGGAGATACTGAGTGCACCCATTTGTATTCCAAGTGCATGTCCCCCTCCAGTGTCAGTGGTGAGGATTCATGCTCCTTGATTACTGGCCCAGTGTGGGGCCATCATGCCCTCTTCTAGTCCTTTTATCTCTTTTAGAATATTCAATACTTCAAATATGATTGGTTTAGACTTTGAATTCCATTTTCTACTAACTACTTTTTTGGCAGCCAACAGAATTAAACTTAACAAGGCCTTACTGCATGTAGGCAATTCAGATCCTATGTTCCAGCTCAAAATAATCATTTCCTTAGTTAAACCCATTTTCTCTCTCAATATTTCTGATAGAGTCATCTGTATGGAATTTTTAAAATCTGCCAACTCATTACGCTCTGAAAACATATGTTCCCAGTTTCCTATTTTCCCCCTCACTCCTCCAACATTTGCTATCTACCTGAGGAAAAGTTTTTTGAAGTCTGCTTGAGGTATAAAATTACCTATGCAAACACTTCAAAATCCTAAACCTTCTGGACTTTGTTACATACTTGGGGGTCATACAGATGTTCTCCCATTATCCCCTTGTAAATTGCTTTTCCAGTCTCTCTTCCCAATCTTTTCTAACTTCCTCTGATTGATTCTTACAGTTATTGCACAGTATTGTATATGCCATATTATCCATTTTTTTAATAACAGCTTCTGCTCTAGATTCAACTTAAAACTCTATAAGAGCAAGTCTTTTTCACTGACGATTACCTTATCTCTTTCTCTTTGCCTATACTTGGATAGCAATCCCTGGTAGGGAACGCAATTTCTAGCCTGCAATCCAAATGCTTTCTTGGTCTTAACCCATTACCTTTCCCTGTCTAATTATTTATTCCCAGTACCTTGAATCCTTGTCATTTTTTTCCAGTAATTTCAAGTCCTATCTTACCTATTCTCTATACCGCTACTTGCAGTCATCCCTATCGTCAAACTCTCATTTATCCATTATTGTGGTGGCTTAGTTCTTAGAATACATTTTGCTACTTTATGAATATAATATTATATATATAATATTATATATGGCCGTTGTTATTCTCCTTAAGGATCTGCATCCAAAATTCCACTCTCTCTCCTTATTTCTATAATTACACCCCCACCCATTTCATCATCATCCCTTTCCACTTTGTAGTACAACTTCTTGCTTGACTCATGTATATGAGCCTTGATTGCGTAGCTTTTAAATATCCATTCAAATCAGGTAATCCTAAACCACATTGTTCTATCGGGAGGATCAACGTATCCCACTTAACCTTTGCCCTCTTCCCCTCCCAGATAAATTATTTCAACTGTTATTAATTATTGTCCACAACATCTCCTCTGGTTAATAAAAATATGCCTGACCTGTATATAAAACTAAAGGGACTAAAAACATTTTACTACTTATATCTTACTATCCATAGCCATAAACAAAGGCTTCCAGTTTCTCAGTTTTTGTATTATCTTTTGTTAATTTTTTTTCACTCATATGCTTAGCTGCCATACTCCTAAATACTTCATCTTATTGTGTTCCCATAAATATGGGTATTGCTGAACCAATTTATGTGTGGGTACATAATTTTTGGCTATAGCCTTTGTTTATTTATTTTTTTATTTACATTTGGTTACCAGGAAAGTCCGTCTGGGTGAAAAACCCATTTTCAGTGGATGCCCAGGGAGAAAAGCTCTACATGTATCTTAAAAGTACATAAGTACATACTATTACAAAAAATTATACAGTATAATTAATAACATTTTTCAGACAATATACATATTGCAAAAGACAAATCAACACAAACAAAATACAAATAAACATAGATGCAGTAAGTACAGTCTTTTTTTAAAGTAACAATTTAGTTAAACATAACAATATTAAGAAAGTTTAAATATAGCTATTAGAAAGAGCTGGAATAGCAAGAGCAAGCAATTCTACAGCCACGTAGCCTGGACTAGTATAGGTACTAAGCCAAGTGTCATTAAGGAAACTTTTTAGGGAATTTTTAAACTAATGGGCATTGGTAGTAGTTCTAATAGTAAGAGGAAGTGAATTCCAGACTTTTGCTACATAATGGGAATATAAGGAATCACCAGCAGTGTTGGCTGATCTGCTCACTTGTAGTAGTGATTTATGTTCAGATCTAAGACTACGGTTGGTAAAATACGGTTTTAATATGTTTAACAGAGCTGGATCTTCATTAATTTTATATTCTGAAAAGGCATGAAACTGACTCAAAATGTTCTACAGCACTGAGATGCCCTTTCCTGTATTTATTAGGTACTAAATAATATCATCTACAAATAAAGCCAACTTTTCTTGATCACTATACCAGTTGTATCCTCAAACATCTGAGTCCCTTATTTTCGTTGTTAATGATTCTAAACATCAAGCAAACAACAAAGGGGTAAGAGGACATCCCTGCCTGTTCCTCTGTTCAAACAAAACATCAGACAGGAACCCTCCCACTTTAATTTTTGCCCTGATCCTTCATCCATCCGTCCATAACCCCTTTTCCCATTTTTGCACATGGGGTCAGGGTGTCATTTCAACAGTGACAATCATCTAGAGCCAAGGTTCACACTGCCAGGTGGCTAGCCCTGCCAGGATTGTTCTTCCATACTACACAGTCAAACAAGCACTCAGCGTCCATTCCATCTCCTGATATTTTTCAAAACGTGGGAGGAAATCAAAGCACCTAGAGTAAACCCACATGAACACAGTGAGGACACAGATGCCACAGAGAAGACACCCCAACTGAGAATCGAACCGGAAAACCTCTTGCTATAAGGCAGCAATGTTATCCATTGTGCCATTGTGCCTCCCTGCTAAACTTACATATCTTCCTAATTAACCTTATCATTGTATCAGGGGAATGCAAATGTTTCTATTGCTGTACTCATAAAGTCCCAGAATACTCATTTGAATGCTTTCTCTGCATCAAGACCCAGGAACAACGTCAGGATTTTTTCACATTCTCTTTCCCTCTGGAACCTCATTGTTTTATTAATGATATTGAATAATGTTTGCCTCCCTTCCATAAAAAAAAATAAATACATAAATAAATGATCCATATCTATCACTTTTGGCAACATATTTGCCATTCTTTAGATAGTATAGACATAACTACTACAGTATAATCCTCATTTAAACTTGAAGTGGGTCTGTATGAACCTGGGTCTGATAGGTCTTTGCCATCTTTAGGTAATACAGCCACCACAGTTTTCTTCAAAGATGTTGGTGCTTCCCCTTATTTTAAATTACTGTTAAACAAAATCTTATAAATCATTATTACTTTCCTTCCTCCTAAATTCCAAACTTTCATAGGAATACCATCTCCCATTGTTGACTTTCCTGCAGACTACTTATACATCACCATTTTTTATGTCATCACCTCTTATTTTAACTTTTAGTTGTTGGGTCTCATCTACCTGTAATGTTGGCATAATTAAGAAAATGTACTTGAATATATTTAAATGAAACAAAATTGTACAATGTTCTAGTAAATACATTAAAGAATTAAGGCTGACAGGGAGGCTGCTATGTCTTATTCACTTCCCATAATTTCAAACTTTATTTTTCACTGAACTGCTTGCACATGTACCTTTAAATGTTGCATTTCCCTCAGTAAATACTCAGAACACTCAAGATTAATTGTTTGCCTGTGAAGACAGCTCATCTCTATGTAAAAGTAGTCACCAATGAGAAAAACTACAACAGCTAACAGTTGCATGAAGGAATCTTTGTTAATTCCATTCAAAACAGAATGTACAACTGCCTTAAGTAGCAGAATTCTTGACTTCCACTGAGAACATTTATTAATGGAAATGAAGCATTTTTCATGATTTTCATTTTTGTCTTATTTTTCAAGCCTATTTCCTTTCATAAACACTTGTTTATAGTTTAAGCCAATGCATTAATCTAGACATTCAGCCATGTAAAACTAAAATAAATTATCTCTACATGTAATATAATCAGTGCACTTTAACACCCCACCCCAGGATCCCAAGATCACAGTATATTAACTTAAACTTGCTTTTGTCCAGCCTTTCTTCTTCTCTGTGATACTGTAAGGCCTATATTATAAAAAAGTACTTATTTACTTTAATATCTTTAATGCATGCAACTGAAAAGAGTCACCTACATTTAAAATACCCCTGACTATACACTACATAAAACTCCTTTACTACATAACCTGCAGTTTACATCAGGAAATGTTTTAAACAAATACTAATTAGAACAAACAATTATTTTACTTTTTTCCTTTGGTGTCCTTATAAACATTAATGACATACATTTAGGTACATGCTTTACAGTCCATCATAAGTTTAACAAAGTCAAAAAAGTCCAGTCTTTCTCAGTTACTTTCTCTTGCAAAGCCATATTTCACAATTGTGACTGAAGCTTTATAGTCTCCAACATATTCACTAATTTCAGTGCTGCTGATCCTCTTCCTATTTGTCTCCATCTCCCAATACCAGACCCTGATTCAAATTCAGGGTACTCCTGATTCTTCTAGTCAACTCCTGTGCTTATCTGTGTCTCTCAAGCACTTTCCTTTGATACACTGGAAAGGGTTTCGTGTCAAGTTCTCTATACTTTATTTTCAGAGGAATAAGAAGCAGTGTCCTCTTCTGTATGCTGGTCCACCTTTTGTGGGACAAACATTTTTTATTTCCTGCTTAGTCTGTTCTGCATCAAAAATGTATCTGATCTTTCAGGAAAGATATTCTGAAGACAGCTGGATATAGCAGCTTTAATTTCACACTTGTCTCTCTACATTCACTAATTGCTGGGATAAATTTGCTTCTCTTCTGCCTGGTGTACAGTGAATAATCATTTCCACAAACACTGTGCTGTCCCCAGATTTATAAAAACAACACCTTTACTGAATTATGACTTCTGACATAGGCAAACTTACATTTGTATAAAAGAAAACAAACCATATTAAGTTCCTCACAGTTACAAACATTCTACATCACATATATTATTTTGTACAATATAATCAAGCCAACACTATACAAATATAAATTCCTACCTTCCCTTAAACCTCATTCCTCCTCCAAAACATTTTTCCACATGTATTGTTCCCAAAATTTCCATTTTGTTTTCTAATTTGCTCTTACCCTTTTCTAAATATACAATTTATAGTTTTCTTATCTTTGTTACAATATTCACTACTTCAAATACAATTGGTTTAGACTTTGATTCCCATTTTTATGTAATTGTTTTTTTTTTTTTGGCAGCCACCAGAATTAAACTTTAGAAGGCCTTACTATGTCTAGGCAATTCAGATCATATATCCCAAGTCAAAAAATAATTGTTTTAGTTCCATCCATTTGCTCATCCAATATTTCTCACACAGTACTCTGTATGGAATTTTTTAAAGTCTGCCAATACATTACACTCGCAAAACATATGTTCCCAGTTATCTCTTTCTTCTCCATCCCACCTCCAACATTTGCCATCTATGTAAGGAAAAATTCTTTGGAGTCTGCTTGTTGTATAAAAATACCAATGAAAACATCAAGCAAAAATTTTAAATCTTCTAGACTTTGTTACATATTTGGCAGCCACCCATATGATCACCCATAGTTTCTTTGTGAATTGCTTATCTAATCTGGCTTCCCAATCTTTTCTGACATCTGATTGATTTGTACAGTTAACTTGCAATATATTATATGCCCTACTAATTATCCCTTTTTAAACTCCAACTTCTGCTCTGTTCTAGATTATATTAAAAACTCAACCAGAGCAGGTTTTTCTTTTAGGATTCCCCAATCCTTTTTCTTCGCCTATACTGTGATATCAGTCCCTGATAGGGAAGTCAATCTTTAGCCTGCAGTCCAAATGTCTTCCTGGCCTCTTCACATTCTATTACTTTTCCCTCTATAATTGTTTGTTCACAATAAATTGGTTCCTTTGTCAGCTTCCTTCAGTAAATTTCAGTCCCCTCTTGCTTGTTCTCTGTACCCCTAATTACAGCCATCCATCTCAGCAGAATCTCCTTTCTGCAGCCCCATATTAGCTTAGTTCTTAGTATACTTTCTGCTGCTTTATGTATATAAAATTCTGTATGACTTTTATTATTCTCCTTAAGGATCAGCATCCAAAATCCCAATCTTTGCTTACTTCTTGAAGTACCTACCTCTTTCAACATCATCCATTTCCACTCTAAATTATAGTTTTCTTTTCTGCTCGTGTTATATATAGGGGCCTTAACTGTATGGTTCTGAAATACTCCTTCAAATCAGGTAATCTTAACCCTACTTGTTCTATTGGAAGAATCAGCTTATCGCACTTAACTCTTGCCTTCTTCCCCTCCCAGATAAAATTCTTCAACTCTTTACTAATTACTATCCACAACTTCTCCACTGGTTGATAAAAATATGCCTGACTTGTATATAAAACTAAGGGGACTAAAAACACTTTACTGTTTGTATCTTGCTATGCATATCCGTTGGCAAGAGCTTCCAGTTTATCAGTTTTTGTATTATCTTTTGTTTAGTCTCTTCCCACACATAGTTAGAGAACATAACAAAGTCTTTTTTAACCCAGATTCATAAATACTTCATTTTATTATGTCTCCATGAATATGGGCATTACTGAACCAATTCATGTGTGGGTACAAAGCTTATGGCTATAGCCTTTGTTTTATCCTCATTAATTTTATTCCCAAAAAATGGAACTGAATCAGAATGTTCAACAACACTGAGATGTCTTTTTCTGGTTTTATCAGGTACAAAATAATATCATCTGCAAATAAAACCAACTTTTCTTGAATACTGTACCAATTATATCCTTGAATTTCTGAGTCCCTTATTTTCTTTGTCAATGGTTCTAAATATAACACAAATAACAAAGGGGAAATAGGCTATCCCGGTCTGTTTCCAATGTTCAGACACAACTTAGGGAGCATGTCAGCAGAGGGGTACGGAAAGCTGACAAGGAGCCAGCTGGCTGAGATGTGTCAGGCTAGGGGACAGGTGCATGGAAACCAGACTAAGGCAGACCTGATTACAGCTTTGCTCACAGCTACATCAGAAAACAGCAACCAGGAGGATGATCAGACTGGCAGTGGAGATGTACCACCCTCAGAGAATGGACAGCTCAACCTTTCTGCAGAGGACTTAAAAATCCATCTGGAACTAAAGAGACTTGAGTTAGAGGACAGGCATTTGGAAATAGAAGCAGCAGAGAGACTGAGACGTCTGCAGGGTGTGGAGAATGAGAATCTGCTATGCCTGGCTGCAGAGGAAAAGGAGAGGCAGAGGCAGCATGAGAAGGAGATGCTGACTCTTCACCAGAGTCATGGAGGTAATGGGGAAGGGAGTAACTGGACCCCAGAAGCACAAAAGGTCAGTAAATTTCTTCCACAGTTTAAAGAGGGGGATAATTTTGATAGATTCATTCATATGTTTGAGAGGGTATGCAAACGGTATGATGTTGACCAAAGGCTCTGGGTATGGTTCCTGACCCCCTTACTCCATGGTAAAGCTGTAATTGTGTCTAAACTTGCTGATTGTGAATATTTTGATTATGCTGCTGTTAAAAATCACTTGTTAGAATGTTTTAAGCTAACTCCTGTAATGTATAGGGAAACGTTTTGTGAGCATAGACACAAGGCAGATGAAAGTATGTGTGAATATGTAGCTGAACTGAGCACTTATTTTCATAGGTGGGTGAGTGGATGTCAGGTCACCACTTTTGAAGGCCTGGCAGACGATTTGGTGAGGGAACAAGCCCTTAGCACTTTGCCTCAGGACATGAGGATCTGGTTAGCTGATAGACATGTGCTACTTCAGATGAGTTGGGTAAGAAGGGAGACCTATACCTAGCAAGCAGGGCATCCCTGCACAGGAAAGGGACCCCCAGTACTGCTCATGGGTCTACAAGAACCCATGCTGGGCAGCACAGACTGCTGCAACAGAATCTGCCAGTAGCAGGGGAAGCTGCTAGTCCAGGTACACATCCAAGACCTAGGGTTAATTGTTTTGAATGCAACCAGTGGGACCATGTGGCATACAGATGTCCACTGAAACGAGGTGGGGAACAAAAGGTGAGAGAGCCAGTAAGTGAGGAAGACAAAATCCCAATAGTAGGTTTTCTTGAGACAACAAGAGTACTGAACTACCATCTGGCAGATGTCCTGATAGGGAAGGATTTAGATGAGGCAGTACCATGTGTTTATGCAGTTACACATGGTCAGGCTAGAAGACAAGCATGTGGGTGTGGTAGCCTGGGGGAAACCCAAACAGACTGCAAACTTGCAGCCAGGACTGGTGAAGTGGTTACTTCAGGGAGGAAGCTACTCTGTAGCAGTGAGACTGAGGGTAAGCCACAGCTGCTTGTGGGTACTGATGTTCTCTTGGACAGAGTGACTGCAAGGATAGTGGTGAGTAGTACTACCCAGGCTGACAGTGAGGCACCACTGTCAGAGGATGCCAGACTTCCTGTGGAAGGGGAGCTGGGAGGATTTATAAAGAGAGAGTTGAGACAGGCTTAGCTATCAGACCCTACATTGCAAGGCCTGAGGCAGGTAGCTAGGGAGGCACCTGATTCTCAAGGGAAGGGGGACTCTGTATACTGGGACAAAGGGTTACTGTATAGAAAGTGGACCTCTGAGAGAGGGCTAGAAGGTGAGAGAGTACAACAGTTGGTAGTGCCTAGAGCCCACTGTCTGGTGCTTCTAGCCATAGCCCATGATATTCCCTTTGCAGGTCATATGGGCATAAAACATAACAAGAGATGTATTATGCAGAACTTCTATTGGCCTGGAATTTCCAGAGATGTAACAGGGTACTGCTGAACCTATGAGCAGTGCCAAAAGGTAGGCAAGGCAGGAGACAAGGTGAGAGCTCCTTTGATGCCTTTGCCTGTGATTTAGGAGTCATTTCAGAGGGTAGCTATGGATATTGTGGGGCCTCTGAGTACCCCAAGTTCCACAGGGAAAAAGTAAATCCTAGTGGTAGTGGCTTATGCTACATGATACCTTGAGGCGGTGGCTCTGTCCTCCATTGAGGCAGAAAAGGTGGCAAATGCTTTGTTAGAGATTTTCAGCAAGGTAGGTTTCCCAAAAGAAATACTGACTGACAGAGGTGCCAATTTCATGTCAGACCTGCTGGCTTGTCTGTGGAAGTCCTGTGGGGTGAAGCACCTGAAGACCACCCCTACCATCTCCAGACTAATGGTATTGTTGAGAGGTTAAACTCTACAATCAAGTCCATGCTGCGGGCATTTGCAGACCAGTTCAAGAGGGAGTGGGACAAATATTTGCAGCATCTGTTGTTTGCTTACAGAGTGGTTCCCCAGGAATCCACAAGTTTTTCATCCTTTGAGTTGTATGGGCATAGGGTGAGGGGACCTCTAGATTTAATTTGAGATGAGTGGGAAGGTGAGTGTGAACCTCACAAGGAGTCTGTTGTGGAATATGTCCTAAACCTCAGGACAAGGCTCAGAGAACTCATGGTCTTGGCCCAAGAGAACCTGGCAAAAGCCCAACAACAGAAAAAAGGTGTGGTATGATAGGAATGTTTGAGCTAGAGAGTATGCTGTGGGGCAGCAGGTAATGGTTCTCATTCCTGACAGGCACAACAAGCTGCAAGCAGCTTGGGAGGGACACTACAAGGTGGTAAGAAAGATAAGTGATGTTAACTACATGGTGAAACTGCTGGACAGCAGGCAGGGGCACAATTTGTATCATGTTAACATGATGAAACCTTACCATGATAGGGAGGCCCTTGTGCTGAGTATTTTCAGGGTATTGCAGGAGGAGTCTAAGGGAGATCTGGTGACTGATCTCCTCGGTGAGGCTCGGACTGACACCCCAGTGGAAGGGCTAGCAAATTCCAAGCAGCTATCTCCTACTCAAGTTCATGAAATTTGAGCAGTGTTACAGGAGTTTGGGGGCTTGTTCACCAGGGAAACCAGAGTGCACCCATCTGGTGCAGCACCAGGTGGATACAGGACCCCAAAGGCCTATTAGGCAGGCCCCTTATAAGGTGCCTCAGAGAGTCAAACAGACTCTGATGGAGGAGATACAGGGGATGTTAGAACTGATGGTGATTCAAGAGTTCAACAGTCCCTGGGCCTCCCCAGTGGTGCTGGTGCCAAAGAAGGAAGTCAGTACCAGGTTCTGTGGGGACTACAGGAAATTAAATAGTCACACAAAGTCAGATGCTTACCTTATGCCTTGGACAGATGAGGCCCTAGAGCAGCTGGGTGGGGATATGTATCTTACAACCATTGATCTTACCAAGGGTTACTGGCAGGTGCCCTTGACTCCCAATTCTAAAGAGAAGTCAATCTTTGTGACTCCTTTTGGCTTGTATGAGTTCACAAAGATGCCCTTTGGGATGAAAAATGCCCCAGTGACTTTCCAGATGCTGGTAGATCATATCCTAGCAGGAGCAGGAGGGTTTACCTTTGCTTACCTAGATGATAGTGCCATCTACAGCCATTCCTGGCAAGAGTACCGTCAGCATGTCAAGGAGGTGCTGGGCAGACTACAGAGTACAGGGTTGACCATTAAGCCCAGCAAATGTCAGGTGGGTATAGCAGAGGTCTCCTACCTGGGACATAGAGTGGGGAGTGATAAGATCAGGCCAGAACCTGCCAAAGTAGAAACCATTCAGGCATGGCCTGCACCTGTTACCAAAAAGCAGGTGAGGGCATTCTTAGGGATAGCAGGGTACTACAGAAAGTTTGTCCCCAGTTATTGTACCATATATGCTCCTCTCACAGACCTGACAAGGAAGAACAGGGCAGATAAGGTAGTGTGGACACCAGCATGTGAGCAGGCATTCCTGGAGCTTAAGGAAGCTTTGGGAGGCCCCGCTGTGTTAGCCAGTCCAGATTACAATAAAGAATTTGTTGTACAGGTGGATACTTCGAGCCATGGGGTGGGAGCTGTACTTAGCCAGGTCTCTGCAGAGGGAGAAGAGCATCCAGTGGTTTATCTCAGTCATAGGCTCCAACCCAGGGAGGAATGCTATGCAGCTGTAGAAAAGGAATGTCTAGTCATAGTGCTGGCAGTGCAGAAACTTCAGCCTTATGTGTATGGAAGAAAATTCATGGTAGTGACAGATCACAACCCCCTAAGATGGTTAAACAAAGCCAGTCAGCAAAATGCCAAGTTGCTAAGATGGAGCCTAGGGTTGCAAGCATATGACATGTCACTGCAGCACCACAGTGGGATTAGCAATGCCAACACAGATGGGCTCGCAAGACAGGGAATGGGCAAGGTATACTCAGATAGACCTAACCCTCTCAAGCAATGTTTCTCAAGGGTCACTTGAAAAACTAGCTTGAGTTCTCTGGGGGGGGGGGGTGAAGATAGGTGAAGGCTGCCAGCCTAGCCAGATAGAATTTTGTAGATAATTCTGTAATTTGTAAATATTAATGTAAGCCACAGACTTGTCTTAAATGTCAAAAGAATGCATTGGATATTGAACTGCAAAAATGTAACAACAGTGCACTCTGCTGTAACAAAGCTGATAAGTCAATTCTTTTATGTCAAATATCGGAGCCGATAAATCTAGAGGGAGGCATCCTGCCTGTTGTTTTAAGACCAGAGTTAATGGCTAGAATTTGCATGTATAAATGTCCTTTATTGCTCTGGTTTCTGACCAGGTATGAAGAATGTAAATGTAGTTTCTGTTAGCCTGGGAACACCAGAGAAGTGTGAAGAGTGACGTCATGTGAAGTAGCTCTCTGTTATCAATTTAAAGAGAGAGACTCAGAGAGCTCTGAGCATTTTGTCTTGAGAACATTCAACTCACCACTCTGCCTGTTCTATATGTAAGTTATTTAGAACTGTGTTTTCTCTTAGAAATAGCTAGGAATTAGGAAGATTAAACCAAGTGTTTTTCTCTGTTGATGTTAGAACTTTACTGTATTATTTTAAGTATTTCTCTGTAATCTCTGAACTCTTGACCAGCACTGTGTAGTAAGAAGTATTGCCTTGTGATTTTATTATTTATTATTAAATATTTTTAAACCTTTCAACTGTGGCTGTTTTGCGTAGAGATAATTTAAGCTCTAAGAGTTCATTTCATGTATATAGTGATACACTACCAAGTCACTCCAAATAAGTCTAGACTGTTTTGTTGCACTTATCAGTGTGATAATAATATTGCACAGAAATAATTGGACACCCTTCATAAGGGCCTTTGAGTAGCTGATAAATATTAGCTGGGTGGTGGCAGTGATTTCTACTGTATAGTCTGGGTAAAAGGGGCACAGCTGGAGAACCTGTGCCAGCCTTCCCCAGGAATTTCTGTGTGGTTGTATATAACTCTTATCTCAAAGTGTGTGTGTGTGTGTGTGTGTGTGTGTGTGTGTGTGTGTGTCAGCTACTTGGGCAGGGACATAAAACACTGGTTGGACAGAGAGGGTGCTGGAGGTTTTAGCTTGCCCACTAGGCTGAGATCTGGACCCTGTAGCTATGCCAGTGGGGAGTCTTATTGGGGACCTGGAGAGAAAGGGAGAAACCATTCACAGACTGTGATCTCTGTCTGCTCTTAAGGGAAATTGTACTTTACTGTGTGTGTATTTATTATCCTTACCTTTTATTGGCGCCCCTCACTGGTGTTAGTGGTGAATATTGAGGCTCCTTGATTGATGGGCCAGTGCACAGGCATCACATATTAATTGTTTGGCAGTGGTGGGATATCCACATCACATATTAATTGATTATCAAATACTAATTGGCTTGTAGTTGTGTGGGTAGAGTGAATTCCTGTAGCTTGTGTACAGTGATCACTGAAGGTGTTTTGTACTCTAAATCAGACATGCAGTTTATACTCAGAGTTCAGATCACAATTGTTTTATTTCTTTAGTTAGACTAGTTAGTCAGGGAGAGCAGGCAGCATGCCAGCAGAGGAGTTCGGAAAGCTGAAAAGAAGCCAACTGGCTCAGATGTGTCAGGCTAGGGGACTGGTGCATGGAAACCTGAATAAGGCAAACCTGATTGCAGGCTTGGTCACCGCTGCATCAGAAAACAGCAATCAGGAGGATGTTCAGACTGGCAGTAGAGATGTACCACCCTCAGAGAATGAACAGCTCAACCTTTCTGCAGAGAAATTAAAAAGCCATCTGGAGCTAAAGAGACCTGAGTAGGAGGCCAGGCATCTGGAAACAGAAGCAGCTGAGAGACTGAGACATCTGCAGGTGAGGAGAATGAGAATCTGCTATGCCTGGAAGCTGAGGAAAAGGAGAGGCAGCATGAGAAGGAGATGCTGACGCTTTGCCAGAGTCGCGGAGGTAATGGGGAAGGGAGCAACTGGACCCCAGAAGCACAAAATGTCAGTAAATGTCTTCCGCAGTTTAAAGAGGGGGATAATTTTGATAACTTCATTCATATGTTTGAGAGAGTATGTAAACAGTATGATGTTGACCAAAGCCTCTGCATATGGTTCCTGACCCCCTTACTCCATGATAAAGCTGTAACTGTGTTGTCTAAACTTACTGATTGTGAATATTTTGATTATGCTGCTGTTAAAAATCACTTGTTAGAATGTTTTATGCTAACCCCTGAAATGTATATGAAAATGTTTTGTGAGCATAGACCCAAGGCAGATGAAAGTATGTGTGAATATGTTGCTGAATCGAGCACTTATTTTCATAGGTGGGTGAGTGGATGTCAAGTCACCACTTTTGAAGGGCTTGAAGACTTTTTGGTGAGGGAACAAGCCCTTTGCACTTTGCCTGAAGACATGACGATCTGGTTAGCTGATAGACATGTGCTACTTCAGATGAGTTGGAGAAGAAGGGAGGCCTATACCTATCAAGCAGGGCATCCCTGCACGGGAAAGGGACCCCCCAGTACTGTTCATGGGTCTAAAAGAACCCATGGTGGGCAGCACAGACTGCCCCAACAGAATCTGCCAGTAGCATGGGAAGCCACTAGTCCAGGTACACGTCTAGGACCTAGGGTTAAATGTTTTGAATGCAACCAATGGGGCCATGTGCCATACAGATGTCCATGGTGGCAAGGTGGTGAACAAAAGGTGAGAGAGCCAGTAAGTGGGGAAGACAAAATGGCAATAGTAGGTTTTCTTGAGACAACAAGGGTACTGCACTACCATCCTGCAGATGTCCTGAAAGGCAATGATTTGGATGAGGCAGTACCATGTGTTTATGCAGTTACACATGGTCAGGCTTGGAGACAAGCATGTGGGTCTGGTAGCCTGGGGAAGACCCAGACAGACTGCAAACTTGCAGCCAGGACTGGTGAAGAGGTTACTTCAGGGAGGAAGCTACTCTGTAGCAGTGAGACTGAGGGTGAGCCACAGCTGCTTGTGGGTACTGATGTTCACTTGGACAGAGTGACTGTAAGGGTAGAGGTGAGTAGTACCTATGCTGACAGTGAGGCACCACTGTCAGAGGATGCCAGACTTCCTGCAGAAGGGGAGCTGGGAAGGGTTACAAAGAGAGAGTTGAGACAGGCTCACATTTCAGACCCTAAATTGCAAGGCCTGAGGCAGGTAGCTAGGGAGGCACCTCATTCTCAAGGGAAGGGGGATCTGTATACTGGGACAAAGGGTTACTGTATAGAGAGTGGTCCCCTGAGAGAGGGCTAGAAAGTGAGAGAGTATAGCAGTTGGTAGTGCCTAAAACTTACTGTCTGGTTGTTCTATCCATAGCCCATGATATTCCCTTTGCAGATTATATTGGCATAAAATGTACCAAGAGATGTATTATGAAGAACTTCTATTGGCCTGGAATTTCCAGAGATGTAAGAGGGTAGTGCAGAACCTGTGAGCAGTGCCAAAAGGTAGGCAAGGCAGGAGACAAGGTGAGAGCTCCTTTGAAGCCTTTGCCTATGGTTGGGGAGCCATTTCAGAGGGTAGCTATGGATATTGTGGGGCCTCTGAGTACCCCAAGTCCCACAGGGAAAAAGTATATTTTAGTGGTAGTGGATTATGCTACACAATACCCTGAAGCAGTGGTTCTCTCCTCCACTGAGGCAGAAAAGGTGAAAAATGCTTTGTTAGAGATTTTCAGCAGGGTAGGTTTCCCAAAAGAAATACTAACTGACAGAGGTGCCAATTTCATGTCAGACCTGCTGGCTTGTCTGTGGAAGTCCTGTGGAGTGAAGCACCTGAAGACCACCCCCTACCATCCCCAGACTAATGGTCCTGTTGAGAGGTTAAATTCTACAATCAAGTCCATGCTACTGACATTTGCAGACCAGTTTAAGAGGGAGTGGGACAAATATTTGCCCCATCTGTTGTTTGCTTACAGAGAGGTTCTCCAGGAGTCCACAGGTTTTTCACCATTTGAGTTGTATGTGCATAGGGTGAGGGGACCTCTAGATTTAATTCGAGATGAGTGGGAAAGTGCGTGTAAACCTCACAATGAGTCTGCTGTGGCATATGTCCTAAACCTCAGGACAAGGCTCAGGGAACTCATGGGCTTGGCCCAAGAGAACCTGGCTGAAGCCCAACAACAGGAAAAAGGTGTGGTATGACAGGAATGCTCGAGCTAGAGAGTATGCTGTGGGGCAGCAGGTAATGCATCTCATTCCTGTCAGACACAAAAAATTGCAAGCAGCTTGGGAGGGACCCTATAAGGTGGCAAGAAAGGTAAGTGATGTTAACTACATGCTGGAACTGCTAGGCAGGAGGCAGGGGCACAAATTGTACCATGTTAACATGATGAAACCTTACCATGATAGGTAAGCCCTTGTGCTGAGCATTTGCAGTGGATTGCAGGAGGAGTCTGAAGGAGGTCTGGTGACTGATCTCCTCAGTGAGGCTCAGACTGACACCTCAGTGGAAGGGGTAGCAATGTCCCAGCAGCTATCTCCTACCCAAGTTCAAGAAATCCGAGCAGTGTTACAGGAGTTTGGGGACATGTTCACTGGGAAATCAAGGTGCACCCATCTGGTGCAGCACCAGCTGGATACAGGAACCCAAAGACCTATTAGGCAGGCCCCTTATAGGGTGCCTGAGAGAGCCAAACAGACTCTGAGGGATGAGATACAGGAGATGTTGAAACTAGGGGTGATTCAAGAGTCCAACAGTCCCTGGGCCTCCCCAGTGGTGCTGGTGCCAAAGAAGGACGGCAGCACCAGGTTCTGTGGGGACTACCAGAAATTAAATAGTCACACAGAGTATGATGCTTACCCTATGCCTTGGACAGATGAGGCCCTAGAGCAGCTGGATGGAGATAAGTATCTTGCAACCATTGATCTTACCAAGGGTTACTGGAAGGTACCTTTGACTCCCAGTGTTGAAGAGAAGTCAGCCTTTGTGACTCATTTTGCTTGTAGGAGTTCACAAATATGCTATTTGGGATGAAAATGCCCCAGTGACTTTCCAGAGGCTGGTAGATCATATCCTAGCAGGAGCAGGAGGGTTTGCCCTTGCTTACCTAGATGATAGTGCCATCTACAGCCATTCCTGGAAAGAGCACCTTCAGAATGTCAGGGAAGTGCTGGGCAGACTACAGAGGGCAGGGTTGACCATTAAGCCCAGCAAATGTCAGGTGGGTATGGCAGAGGTCTCCTACCTGGGACATAGAGTGGGGAGTAGTAAGATCAGGCCAGAACCTGCCAAAGTAGAAGCCATTCAGACATGGCCTGCATCTGTTACCAAAAAGCAGGTGAGGGCATTCTTAGGGACAGCAGGGTACTACAGAAAGTTTGTCCCCAGTTATAATACCATAACTGCTCCCCTCACAGACCTGATAAGGAAGAACAGGCCAGATAAGGTAGTGTGGACCCCAGCATGTGAGCAGGTATTCCAGATGCTTAAAGTAGCTTTGGGAGAGCCCCTTGTGTTAGCCAGTCCAGATTACAGCAAAGAATTTGTTGTACAGGTGAATGCTTTAAACCATGGGGTGGGGGCTGTACTTAGCCAGATTTCATCAGAGGGAGAAGAGCACCCAGTGGTTTATCTCAGTCATAGGCTCCAACCCAGGGAGGAATGCTATGCAGCTGTAGAAAAGGAATGTCTAGCCATAGTGTGGGCATTGCAGAAACTTCAGTCTTATCTGAATGGAAGAAAATTCATGATAGTGATAGATCACAACCCCCTAACATGGTTAAACAAAGCCAGCCAGCAAAATGCCAAGTTGCTAAGATGGAGCCTAAAGTTGCAAGCATATGATATGTCAGTGTAGCACCACAGTGGGATTTGCAATGCCAATGCAGATGGGCTCTCAAGACAGAGAATGGGATAATGTATATTCAGATAGACCTAACCCTCTCAAACAACATTTCTCAAGCGTCACTTGAAAAACTAGTTTGAGTTCTTCAGGGGGGAGATGTGTGAAGATAGGTGAAGGCTGCCAGCCTAGCCAGATAGCATTTTGTAAATAATTATGTCATTTGTAAATATTAATGAAAGCCACAGGCTTGTTCTCTTAAATGTCAAAAGACTGCATTGGATACTGAACTGCAAAAATGTAACAACAGTGCACTCTGCTGTAACAAAACTAATAAGCCAATTTTTTGATGTCAAAATTTGGAGACGATATTCTAGACGGAGGCATCCTGCCTATTGTTTTAAGACCAGAGTTAATAGCTAGAATTTGCATGCATAAATGTCCTTTATTGCTCTAGTTTCTGACTAGGTGTAAAGAATGTAAATATAATTTCTGTTAGCCTGGGAACACCAGAGAAGTGTGAAGAATGATGTCATGTGAAGCAGCTCTGTGTTATCAATTTAAAGAGAGAGAATCAGAGAGCTCTGAGCATTTTGTCTTGAGAACATTCAACTCACCACTCTGCCTGTTCTATATGTAAGTTATTTAGAACTGTGTTTTCTCTTAGAAATAGCTAGGAATTAGGAAGATTAGACTAAGTGTTTTCTCTGTTGATGTTAGAACTTTTCTACTGTATTATTTTAAGTATTTCTCTGTGATCTCTGAACTCTTGACCAGCACTGTGTAGTAAGAAGCATTGTCTTGTGTTTTTATTATGTATTATTAAATATTTTTAAACCTTTCAACTGTGGCTGTTTTCTGTAGAGATAATTTAAGCTCTAAGAGTACATTGCATGTATATAGTGATAGTGTACCAAGTCACTCTAAATAAGTCCGGACTATTTGGTTGCACTTACCAGTTGGATAATAATATTGCACAGTGATAATTGGACACCCTTTATAAGGGCCTTTGAGTAGCTGATAAATATTAGCTGGGTGGTGGCAGTGATTTCTACCGTATAGTCTGGGTAAAAGGGGCACAGCTGGAGAACCTGTGCCAGCCTTCCCCAGGAGTATTTGTGTGGCTGTATATAACTCTTATCTCAAAGTGTGTGTGTGTGTGTGTGTGTGTGTGTGTGTGTGTGCCAGCTACTTGGGCAGGGACACAAAGCACTGGTTAGACACAGAGGGTGCTGGAGGTTTTAGCTTGCCCACTAGGCTGAGATCTGGACCCTATAGCTGTGCCAGTGGGGAGTCTTATTGGGGACCTGGAGAGAAAGGGAGAAACCAGCCCCAGACTGACTGTGATATCTGTGCGCTCTTAAGGGAAATTGTACTTTACTGTGTGTGTATTTATTATCCTTTCCCTATATGGACACCCCTCACTGGTGTTAGTGGTAAGGACTGAGACTCCTTGATTGCTGAGCCAGTGCAATGGTGTCACAATAAGTATATTTTTGCACCCAAACCTCCCTCTTCAACAGCTCAATATTACAGCCTATTTACTGAAATGTGATTTTGTCTGTCATTTTATCTCTTTTTGAATTGTAATGCCTACATTTCTTAATATTAAGAAGAAATAAAGAGAAAAAAATCACTGTTTACTTTAGTGCTTATCACACACAAGAACAACTAAAATGCTTTATTATAAAACATGCAATAGTGTTTAGAACAGACATTATTTTACTTACACTTACCTTTTCCTTCCTCTTTTGCTGCTTCAGTGTCCTTCCAAACATTAATGACATGAACTGAGGCAAATGCCTTTCAGTTCACCACATGTTTAACAAAGTCAGCTAAAGTTCATTATTTACACTTTCATTTACACAGATGTATTTCACAAATGTGATTGATGCTTTGTAGTCTCACATTTATTCACTAACATCAAGGTTGCTGGCCATCTTCTTGTTCTTCTCCATCTCCCAACTCCAGACTTCAGTTCAATTCAAAGGTACTCCCAATTCTTCTAGCCAACTTCTATGCTTTTCTGTTTCTCTCAAGCATTTTCATTTGGAACAGTGAAAAAGAATTCACTGCCAAAATCTCTCCATTTGCTTTATTATCAGAAGAATGAGAAGCCGAGCCCTCTTCTCCTTGATGGATCACATTTTGTTGGACAAACTTTTGTATTTCCTCCATAGCCTGTTCTACATCAAAAAATGACCTTTTTTAATAAATATCTTTATTAAATTATCACATATGACATTGGCAATTTTACATTTATATAAATGAAAAACAAACATAGACACCATTTCAATTACAAACATTATAGATCGCCGACAGCATTGAAACAACTGTAGTTCCGAACAGTATAAATCACTTATAATCTGTCCAATCATAATCAGGTAATAGCTGCCTCTTAAACCTCGTTCCTTCTCTGAATATATTGTTCCCACAATTCCCATTTTTTCCTATGTAGTTTGCTCCTTTTCTAAAGATCCCAATTCCAGTTGTTTTATGTCTGTTACTATATTCACTATTTCTAGTAAAGTTGGTCTAGACTTTGATTTCCATTTTCCTAGCAATTGCTTTTTTGGCAACCACCATAATTAGACTCAGCAAGGCTTTATTATATCTAGGCAATTCCGATTCTGTATTATAGCTCAAAAAAATCATTGCCTCAGTCAATCAAATCTGCTCACCCCAAATCTCTGACAGAGCATTCTGCAGAGAATCCCTAAAGTCTGCCAGCTCATTATGCTCCAAAAAATATGTTCTCAACCACCTCTTTCTTGTCCGTCACACCTCCAACATTTGCTATCCACCTGAGGAAAAACTGTTTGAAGTCTACTTGAGGTATAGAAATACCTATGTAAACACTTCCAGGGAAAGATCCTAAATCTTCTAGATTTTGTTGTATATTTGGGAGATACACATATATCCCCCATTGTCTCTTTGTGAATTGCTCATCCAATCTCTCTTCCCAATCCTTTCTAAGCTCCTTTGATTGATTCTTATAATTATCATGTAATATTTTATATGCTCTGCTAATTATTCCTTTTTTTGAATGGCAGCTTCTGTTCTAGATTCCATTAAAAACTCCACCAGTGCTGGTTTTTCATTTAGAAACCCCATATTTCTTTCTCTTTGCCTATACTCTGATATCAATATTTGATAGGGAAGGCAATCTCTAACCTGCAGTCCAAATACATTCTTGGCCTCTTCCCATTCTATTACTTTTCCCTTTCTAGTTATTTGCTCCCAATACCTTGGCTACTTTGCCAGTTTTTTCCAATAAATTCCAGACCCCTCTTGCCTATTATCTGTATCCCTAACCACAGTCATCCCTACCAGCAGTATCTCTTTTATCAGTCTCGTGCTAGTTTAGTTCTTAGAATACTCCCTGCTATTTTATGAATATAATACTCTGTATAATTGTTTTTGTTCTCCTTAAGAGTCTGCATCCAAAATCCCTTATTTCTTGAGGTTCACCCTGTATCATCATCATTCCTTTCCACTTTGAATTATAGTTTTCTGCTTGTGCTATGTATAGGAGCCTTAACTGTGTCATTCTAAAGTACCCCTTCAAACTGGGTAATCCTAGTCCGCCTTTTTCTATTGGAAGAATCAGCTTATCCCAATTGGCCATTGCTGTCTTCCCTTCCCAGATAAAATGCTTTGACTCTTTTAATAGCTATGCACAGCTTCTCCTCTGTTTGATAAAAATATGCCTGACCTGTGTATGAGACTAAATGGACTAAAATATTTCAATTGCTTGTATCTTAGTATCTATATCCATATAACAAAGCTTTAGGTTGCTTACTTTTTGTATTATCTTCTGTTTAGTCTCTTCCCACATATCCTTAGCTGCCACAACAGAGTCATTTTTAAGCCATACTCCTAAATACTTCATTTTTTTATGTCCCCATAAATAGGGATATTGTTGAACCAATTTGTGTGTGGTATACATAATTTATTGCTATTGCCTTTGTTTCAGCTTCATTAATTTTGTATCCCAGGAAGATCTGAAACTGTCTTAAAATGTTCCACAACACTGTAATTTCCCCATCTGGTTTTGTCATGTATAAAATAATATCATCTGCAAATAGAGTCAGCTTTTCCTGACTAACATACCAATTATATCCTTGAATTTCCAAGTCCCTTATTTTCTTTGCCAGTAGTTCTAAATATAATGTAAACAACAAAGAGGAAAGCGGACAACCTTGCCTGGTTCCTCTACTTAAGCAGAAGTTGTCAGAGAGGACACCACCCACTTTAATTTTCTCCTCCAATCCCTAATATATATACTCCTAATCAGCCTTATAATTGTATCAGGGAAAGCAAATGCTTCCATTGCCCTACTCAAGTAGTCCCAGTCTACTCTGTCAAATGCTTTCTCTGCATCAAGACCCACCAATAAAAGTAGTATTTTCTTATATTCTGCTTCCCTCTGATTCATCAGTGTTCTGCTAATACTGCCAAATGTTTGCCTCACCTCCACAAAACCACACTGATCTATATCTATCAATTTTGGTATCACTTTTGTCATTCCTTTAGCCATTATAGACATAAACAATTTATAATCATGGTTTAGTATTGAAATGGGGCTGTATGAAGCTGGATCCTATGGATCTTTACCCTCTTTAGGTATTACCGTTACCACCGCTCTCTTCCAGGATGATGTACTTTTCCTCCTCTTAAAATACTGTTATACAAAATCTTCCAGATCTTTATAATTTTTTTCCCTCCTAGCTTCCAAACTTCCACAGGAACATCATCTATTCCTGGGAACTTTCTTGTAGATTTGTTATGCTTAGCCATTTTTATTTCCTCTCTTCCAATCATAAATGTTAGTAATTGAGCCTCATCTACCTCTAACCTAACTCCCTTTCCTTTATTTCCACCCTAGTTTTAAACTCCATTTTAATTTTATTCCACTCCCTAACTAGATTTTCAGAAGAAATTTCTGTCTGTTCTAGTAAGCTCCTGAATTAATTCCAAAACCCATTCTTTAAATTTCTCTCTTTTCATCTGAGAGGTGTGAAAGCACCAATATCTAATTTTTATTTCATTACCTTGCATTTTTATTTTAGTTATTATTGACACATGATCTGAAATAGTTATTGGATGCATTTCAAGACCTTCAATTAAATGCATATGTTCCTATGAGATATAAAATCTATTTAGCCCAGCCCAGTTTTTATATCTTGGAGAATAATATGTAAAATCACTCAACTCATAGTACTGAATTCACATCTTCCATGCCAAACATTTTCATAAATTTCTTCAACAATCTACCCTGCTTTGTTATATTTTCCCTTCTAGCCCCCTCCAGACACATCTTCACTGTTGTAGAGCAAATTCCAGTCTCCACCTATAACTAATATTCCTTGCTGAAAGCTGATTATTTCTCCCAGAATTTTCTTAAGTTCCATTATAGCAGTTTTATTTGGAATGTACATGCATGCCAGTGTAATCCTCCTCCCTTGCCAGTAGCCCCTTAGTACTATATATCTTCCATTATTATCTTTTTTTTTTCTTTTTCTATCACTATTGGATCTTCTCCTGTAATTAATATAAGTACTCATCTTTCCTTTGCCCCTGATAGTCTGCTGAATAACCATCCTAAAACCTTTCTTTATCAAATTCACATGTTCAGTTCTGTCCAGGTGTGTCTCCTGTAGTATAGCTATTTGCACTCTACATTTCTTTTAATATAGTTCACTACTCTTTCTTTTTTATATTTATCTGTAAGACCATTCAGATTGAAAGAATTACATAATGCATCATTTTCTTATGTAGTTATTATTACCACCTTTTATGTAGAACTGCTTTTTGTTAAATATCTAGTTCCAAATTTTATGTTACATGCATACACTGTTAGGCAAGCTGGTCTTTTATACAGTTGTTTCTTGTCATATCCATTTGAGCCTATGTCAAATCTTACATAACTTGTTTTTTTGTTTTTTTTTTTGAAAGCCCTCAAACAGAAAAAAACAACCCCCTAAAACCTATTAACTTAATAATAACACACAAAACTATGTACATCGTCAAATATTTAAGTTTTTGCTTCCTAATAAGAACAAAAGTTCTGTTGATAGCCACACAGACAGACTAGAATTAACCAAAAAGTAAGGTTAGTCATATTAAGATGTGTGGTGCAGCCTTTGGTATTAGCAAGTGCTGTTTGGTTTTGTCTATTTTATAGCTCTCCCAGTTGAGAAAACACTTGAATACTTTCAGTACACACTTTCTCCAAGCCACTTCTCTTTATCAAATTGTCTTATAGTGACATGCAAACCAGGCACAAAACTGCTAAGGGTACCTTGTTTACCAGAAAAAAAGTCTTATAATATTCAATATTCTTTTTCCTTTACATGCTTTGTAATAAACGTGTTACTGGATAACACCTAGGGCCTAAACCCAGTCATTTCCCTATGCAAGCATGGGAAAAATCACACTGATTTTCTTTTGTCATACTCTCTTAACTAGACCTTTCCTCTCTCTTACACCTTTGCCCCCCCTGTCCCCTACATTGCAGTGCCTACATTTCTTAAAACTGAATGAAGAAAATGAGAGAAGAAGGGTGAAAAAGAAAAAAAAGAAAATCACCTGTTTATATTAGTATCATCATTGCATTTCAAAAAAAAAAGAGAGAGAGAGAAAATTTAACTTCAGGTCTAATCAGTTTTGTCTTTAAAGCACTCCCAGTTGGGAAAACCTGGTTGCTTTCAGAGAACATTATGTCCTTGCCAATTTTTCTTTTCTTGTTTTTCTTTTCCCTCAGCCAATCCCCTTCCACCAGACTATCTCCAATTTCTCTTTATCGGATTGTCTCCATGGAGACATGAGAACCAGACAGCCAGTTTCTCTTTTTCAGATTGTTTCCATAGAAACATGAAGACTAGCAGCAGAAATTTGCTAGAAAAAAAGCCTCATAATTTTCAATATTATTTTTCATTTACTTGCTCTCTCTTAAAACTAATCAATATATGGTCCTCAATCCAGTCATTTCCATATGCAAGAATGAGAAAAGGCACATTCATTTTCACTTTGTCATGCCTTTTTAACCAGGCACTTCATCGAAAAAAGATTTTGATCCTCCAGGAAAAAAAAGTATTCTGAAGATAGCTGGATACAGCAGCTTAAATCTCACACATGCCTCTTGACATTCCCTGACTTCTAGGATGAATTTGCTTCTCTTCTGCTTGGTGTACGCTGAATAATCATTTTCCACAGTCTGCTGTCTTCATCTTTTAATACCTTACCCTTTTGCCACGTTTTTGTTAGGATCAACTCTTTCTTTTGCTAGGTTTGCATCTTTATTAATACTGATCTTGACTGTTTTCTTATGGTCAGATTTGGAGCATACACACTTTGTGCTCTTTTAATTAACAGTTCCTGCTGTGGAATACCAGCCTAGTTGCTATTGTTCCTTCGTAAAATTAATACAGTTTGCTCCCTGTAGTTTTTCTGGTACAGCAGACAATTTTAGATTTTCCCTTTATGTTATGTCCTCTAATTCTACCAGTTTTTGCTCTTGGACAGTCTCATACTCTGCCAGCCTTTTCTTCATTTCGACCTCTGATTTTTGAAGTTTTATCAGCTAATCTGAATATCTGTTAAAGCTTCTTCCATTTTTTCCAGCTTTTTCTTTTTTTGAGTTGATATACTTCTTCACTGTTTCATCTATTTTAAACAACTCTGAGCACATTTGACTTATTGTTTTATCTAGATTACTGGAAACCATGTCTTATAACAATGATGGAACTTGAGCTGCTTTTTGCTGAACAGCTGCAGGATTCTTTCCAGTCAATGTTTTCTCTTCAACTTTTCTAGTTGATTTTCTTTCAGGCTGTTTTAATTTCTTCTTTGCTGGTATCCAGGCAGTGTACGTTTTTAGCCAGTAACTGAATTTGCTAAAAGTGACAAGACTTCCTGACCCTTCAGTTTCAGTTTTTTTTTCAAACTGGGAGTGTTGAAGTTAAGCTGTTGATTAGTGTCCAGCCATCTTAGCAAGCCAGAATGATATTCTTAAGTGTATTTGTGCATAGGCATCTTATTAGAATTCCCCCTTTTGTTATTTTGTTCTGCCTTAGCAGAACTGAAATAGACCTTCTTCAAAACAGCTAGCAAATCCAGTGTTTCAGAAGGCTTTTGATGTCATCCGAGATATCTTCCACTGACTTTTGAATCAGTTTTTACACAGGTAGAGTGCATGAGCATTTTCTAGTCTACAAAGGAAATATAACCATTGATGACAACCGTGATATACAGCAGAATATACTTTAGCATGCGTTATGTGCCCTTTCATTAAAAACATTAGGAAAAGGAAATCAGAGGTACTTTTAACAACATATATATATATATATATATATATATATATATATATATATATATATATCTGTATATATATATATATATATATATATATATATATATATATATCTATATATATATATATATATATATATATATATATATATATATATATATATATATATATTCTGACACCCAGGAAATCGACTTCATTATGCCTACTGGACAAATATCGACACATTCTGTACATGCTCCAACGATTATGTTGGAGTACACTAACCCAACAACAATTTTTTAAGGGGGAAGCCTTCCCCTGCACTCCCAAGACTCCCTGCTAATTATGTATATTAACTCTGAAATTGTACAATCTGCAGAGAAAGAAAATATTCCCCTACCCAGGGATTGTGAAGCACACACACCTGTTGTCCACCTGTCTGCATCATGGTGTTTATCTGCTGGTCGTAGGTATTCATTTGTTTTGATAGGATGTCCAACACCCATATATATATATATATATATATATATATATATATATATATATATATATATATATATATATTCATTTTATATCCTCGAAATACTGAAATATCGAAATTCAGTATGTCGAGGCTATAAAGTGGAAACCTGAAAAGAACGAAAACTCAGAAGCACAAAATTCAAAATTTCGCATACCGGAGATTTTGAATTACCACTTCTGATGTACACAAACACACACCTTCCTCCCCACACACAAACACAAGCTCTGTCCTACATAAAAGCAGGGGGGCTAGCCCCCCCCCTGTGCCCCCACACCCCTCTACTTAAATATTCTAACTCCGAGATCGCACTACATACAAAAACACACAAAACACCACCACAGAAGCTACATTCTCCTCACACGCACACATCACAGTAACAAAACACACCAACACATACCACAACCCCTACCCAAAACCCTTAACACATAAAAACTTACCTGAATCCATAACCACAGGGAAACACCAGAAGCACTAATTCAAAATCTCTGGTATGCGAGATTTTGAATTTCGCCCTTCTGAGTTTTTGTTCTTTTCAGGCTTCCACTTTATGGGCTCGAAATACTGACTTTCGATATTTCAGTATTTCGAGCTTCTAAAGTGAATCCATATAAAGGTACACATGCATGTTTGTACAGAAACATATGAGTGTATATAATGGAGAAATAGGGTGTGTATGTGTGCGCTCACGCAAGTACACACATATACAGCTAGTGACACTTCACCTCCCAATTTCCATTTAGGTAACTTTTTCATATAAAAAAATCCTTTAAAGTGTCTACATTGTATAGTGCAACCACCAAAACTGTCTTTCTATTAATTATGTATATTAATTAGGTATAGAAGACTCACTTTAATGTATGCATTTTCACAGTGCAGTTAATTCATTGTTTTAAATCATGAGATTTCTTTGTTATAAAGTTATAAATGATTTTGCTTTAATAGATGTTTTGCAAATTTTATAATAACTTTCTGTATTTAACCATGGAGCCTTTCTCCATGGTTATCCACTGAAAAGGGATTTTATTTCCCAGCCAGATTACTTATAATGGTACAAGACTTCTATGCCTCAGAAAAGTAGTTATCCAAAGTTAAGGAATAGAAAGTTGGTCATATTTACTTACTAAGGGGGGGGCGTAGAACATTTTGCATTATAGTTATAAAACAAATGAAAATAAAGTATTTTCTACATAATTCAGGTAAAAAATAAATACATAAAAGTAAAAATCTTCCACTACAGGTGCTGGGTAACAAAATTATTCCCAAATCCATTCCTTTCAAGTAGTGGCTGTCATACATGAAATTGAAAGGATCTATAAGTACAATTACAGTTTTGACACCTCAGAATAGTGTTAGGGGGACTGTCAATTCATCTTGGACTACAAAAGGATACTTTGAATAAAGGCCTGGAATTTAGTTACTTATTTTGGTTGCAGCTGTACAACTCCTTAGAATAGTATAAAATGGGCTCTGAGACAAATATAAATGAGTTTCATTCCAGGAAAAAGCAGCAATCCTGTTACTGGAGGTATATAAGATGACAGTGACTGACACTAATCTCATTATATATCAATGGGATAGAAATATACCACTACTTCCTTATGTCCTGCATAACTCATATAAAGCATACTTGAAATGGATTATGGGAAAGAGAAAGAGCTGAAGCAAAAGAAGATCACATTGATAATGTTAAGCCCCATTTGTAGCTATTTGTGAAAAGATATACTAAAATTCTATAAGAAGCACTTAGAGCAATTCTGGGGTGTTAAATAGCTCAGAAAAACAAAGACAGACTGAATAAACAGATTTGTTTTAGTTCTAAGGTGGAGTTTTCCTTTAAGGTCAAATTAATTACACCAGAATTAAAAAATCCTGAATATTTCACCAGAAATACATCTCTCTCTCTCCCTCTCTCTCTCTCTATATATATATATATTATTTTTTTTAATTTACCACATGCCTCAGAGAATATGCCATTAACTGGAGCAATGAAAGCAGCAAGATCAAATTCAGCATAATGCAGTACTGTAAACACCTAAGGGTGGAAGAGCAATCAAAGATGCTTTTTGTTAACACCTTTATTAAACTGGCAAAAACACAAGTTTGCCACCAAAGCTTTGGAACTCACTTGTCCTGCACAAAACAGATCCAGAATAAAAAGCAAAACACCAGGACTTGGAAAAGGCTATAGAATCCAGTATAAAAATTTTTATTCGACACAAGCGCTTTAGTGGGTAACTCCACTTCTTCAGATGTCTAATACATTTTAAAAAACGCTCTTAGTTTAAATATCCTCTTGAGACACATGATTAAAACCAACCAATATATTGTTCTGGTGTGAGAAAGCAAATTTAAAGCAACATCCTACAAATTACATGCCATTAACTGAACTAGAAATCTGAATGTATATGTAAACACTTCTAAAAGCCTATTTATAAAGTATCTAGATTCAAATTTGCATAACATTTCAGTTTACAATAACAAGCACAGAATATAACTGCACATATTAACATTTTCCACTTCTGTTCCCCAAAACACATGCAAACCTGTAACAATAAGTCAGTAATTTATCATACAAACGACTCCACAGCACATCTTGTCTAAAAAGTTGCCTAAGCTTTAGCTTTAGGATGGTGCAGTGGTGCAGCAGTAGCGTTGTCACCTCACAGCATGAAGGATCTCCAGTTCGATTCTTGGCTGGGGTGCCTTCTGTGTGGAGTCTGCATGTCCTCCCTGTGTTCGTGTAGGTGTGTTCCAGTTTCCTCTCACGTTATAAAGACATGCATATGGAGCCTTTCTCCCCGGGCCTCCGCTGAAAATTGGCTTTGTTCCAAGTCAGACTTTCCCAGTTAACAAATGTTAAATAAAATAAAAAGCTTTCACTTAGGACATTTCTATTTAGTCACAAACAAAGAATATATCTGCACATGTTTATATTTTTCTCTGACGTTCTCCAAAACACATACAAAGCTGTAACAAGAAGTCAGTTATTTATCATACAAACAATTCCACAGCACATCTTACCTAAAAAGCTGCCTAAACTTTAACTTAGGATGCAGGGATATATATTCATTTAATCCATGACATCTATCAGCTCTTAATCTTACTATCTACTTAGCTTCAAGCTCTTCAGTGATGTTCCGTAGATCCCCCCTCTTATGCTCTCATACTGCTCAGACAAGCTCCACGTGGGTTTACAGAGTGGTCCTAGCAGCAAGGAACTCGGAAAAGCGACTACCTTCTGGATTTAAGTATCTTTGCTTTTTTTTCACTGAAAATAGCTTCTGCTGCTTACTTTGAACTAGCCTGAACTGTTTTTTTACTGATTACTGCATTTATTTTAAAATCTGCACTTAAAGTTACATTTAGTCGAATTTAGTCGAAAGTTTGCTTGTTTGTTTGTTTAATTGAACTGTGGAGGCTGCCCACTAAAGTGTGCTAGCCTGTGTAACTAATTTATCACTGTCTCTGCATTTTCTGTGTATTTCTGCAAAAAAAAAAACAAAAAAATCCTTGTTTTCCGCCTTTCTCGACTAGTTTAGACCAGTATACAGGCATTGCTGTATTCTGGGCTGTGGTGTAGTTCCTGTGTTGTCCATTACCTTACTTGGATAGATGGAAGTTTCTTTGCTCACCAGTGGGAGTGGAGAGCCTTGAGCAGCCTACCTGTCCTTGGGGGAAGTGACCTCAGCACAAGAAGCTGTTAGTAATTGGTTGTTTGGGACCATTCCTAGCTCTTTTGTAGTTCACTGCTTAAAATCCGCCTCTGGGCGTTTTTTTCTGGCTATACTGCTCAGACAAGCTCCACGTGGGTTTACAGAGCGGTCCTAGCAGCAAGGAACTCGAAAAAGCGACTACCTTCTGGATTTAAGTATCTTTGCTTTTTTTCACTGAAAATAGCTTCTGCTGCTTACTTTGAACTAGCCTGAACTGTTTTTTTACTGATTACTGCATTTATTTTAAAATCTGCACTTAAAGTTACATTTAGTCAAATTTAGTCGAAAGTTTGCTTGTTTGTTTGTTTAATTGAACTGTGGAGGCTGCCCACTAAAGTGTGCTAGCCTGTGTAAATAATTTATCACTGTCTCTGCATTTTCTGTGTATTTCTGCAAAAAAAACAAAAAAACAATAAAATAATCCTTGTTTTCCCGCCTTTCTCGACTAGTTTAGACCAGTATACAGGCATTGCTGTATTCTGGGCTGTGGTGTAGTTCCTGTGTTGTCCATTACCTTACTTGGATAGAAGGAAGTTTCTTTGCTCACCAGTGGGAGTGGGGAGCCTTGAGCAGCCTACCTGTCCTTGGGGGAAGTGACCTCAGCACAAGAAGCTGTTAGTAATTGGTTGTTTGGGACCATTCCTAGCTCTTTTGTAGTTCACTGCTTAAAATCCGCCTTTGGGCGTTTTTTCTGGCTATACTGCTCAGACAAGCTCCACGTGGGTTTACAGAGTGGTCCTAGCAGCAAGGAACTCGAAAAAGTGACTACCTTCTGGATTTAAGTATCTTTGCTTTTTTTTCACTGAAAATAGCTTCTGCTGCTTACTTTGAACTAGCCTGAACTGTTTTTTTACTGATTACTGCATTTATTTTAAAATCTGCACTTAAAGTTACATTTAGTCGAATTTAGTCGAAAGTTTGCTTTTTTGTTTGTTTAATTGAACTGTGGAGGCTGCCCACTAAAGTGTGCTAGCCTGTGTAACTAATTTATCACTGTCTCTGCATTTTCTGTGCATTTCTGCAAAAAAACCAAAAAAACAAAAAAATAATCCTTGTTTTCCCGCCTTTCTCGACTAGTTTAGACCAGTATACAGGCATTGCTGTATTCTGGGCTGTGGTGTAGTTCCTGTGTTGTCCATTACGTTACTTGGATAGAAGGAAGTTTCTTTGCTCACCAGTGGGAGTGGGGAGCCTTGAGCAGCCTACCTGTCCTTGGGGGAAGTGACCTCAGCACAAGAAGCTGTTAGTAATTGGTTGTTTGGGACCATTCCTAGCTCTTTTGTAGTTCACTGCTTAAAATCCACGTTTGCACGGCTTTGCACGGTCGTGTAAACAAGGTTAAACTTGGTTAAACAAGGTTAAACTTTTTCTGGCTCCTCCAAGTCTGCTCTTCAATTTTTCCCTTAGAACTGTTCTACTTGCAATCTAAACAGCCTATACTCTATCTGAAAAGCTCAGCACTTGCTCCTAAAGCATTTTGTATACAGGTAAAGCACTCTTAAACAAACGAAAGTACTTCATTCACCTAAATTCTGTTGAGTACCCATTTCCCTATAGGTCCTTTCTGACTCAGTTACACAGCAATCTTTTTCACTTTTTCTAGCATGTCGAAGGGTCAGTTGCTGGCGTCCTCTCCTGTTCAGCTGGTGAATCTGGGAATCTTGAGGCAATGTTACAATTGCCTCATGTACACAGACAACCCTCTCCTCCTCCCAACAAATACAAATATATGCGAGAGATGCAACTATATAGACAAACTGGAGGCTGAGCTCCCTCAATTCAGTACTGGCAAGACCAGTCAGGAGGAGAAGGTAACCACGCACACCACAAACCCAGTCTCACATAGAACTATCACAACTGCAAACCAAACACATAAACACACAAAAACATACTCAGAGGCGCTGATTAAAAATCTACCAAAACAACAGAGGCCTCCAAAGCAGACACCAAAGCAACCACCACCTCAAGACATAGCACATGCAACACATAGTTCACAAAGTCAGTATGCTAAACAGTCACAGCCCTTAAGGCCAAACAACATGCCAGACACACTTGTAATAGGTGACTCCATAGTCAGGCACACTGACGTCCTGCTCACCAGACTGAACAAGGAGAGGGTCACAGTAAGCTGCCTGTCGGGAGCTAGAATCCGCCACATAACACAAGCACTCAGGTCACTCCACAGCAAGTACAAATATGACTCAGTCATTGTACATGCCGGTGTGAACGACCTGAGACGTATCTCCCTGGACTACATGAAAAGAGACATAGAGGAGCTCTCTGATTATGTAGCCCAGGCCGGTATGACCCTGATCCTGAGCAGCATCTTACCCTCACCAAGAATGATGCCACAGTACAAAGACAAAATGATCAGTTTTAACAATTGGCTTAATTACTGGTGTCATTCTAAGGGGATCCAGTGTCTGTCTGCTTGGGATGACATGCTTGACAAGCCACGCTGCTTCAAGGGATGGCTTGCACCTGTCACCCTGGGCTTCCGGATATTGGCCAAGGCTCTTGCCACCCCATAGTGCCTTTTTAGGCAAGGCTCAAATGACAAACCTACCTCCCTAGAAAACACAACTGGAAAAAAACTAAGGGTAATGCTGCTCAATGCCAGAAGTCTAAACCTCAAGATGCACGCCCTCGAAGCCCTCCTCAGTATGGAGAACATCGATGTCTGTGCAGTGACTGAAACCTGGTTCAAGGCTCCTGAGAGCACCCCAGCACTATCAGGTTTTACCTCATATCATGCTTTCCGGCCCCAAAACTTGGACCGAACCACAAAAGGAGGGGGAGTATCCATTTTCATCAAAGATACCCACACCTCCAGGTTAGTGGCAACACACGAAGCATTGGAGACTATCCAGGTGCAACTAACCATAGGCAGAACTGCCTTACAGTTTGTAGCATGCTACAGACCACCCTCTCAAACTCAGGAACCCCACACAGCCTTCCTGAAGACACTGGAGAGTATGAATGTCTCTCCAAATACCATCATTTTGGGAGACTTCAACTACCCAAACATAGACTGGGAACATTACTCAAGCCCCAACACCCTAGCCCAAAGGTTCCTAGAATTCATAAACTCAAATGCAATGGAACAACTAGTCACCATTCCCACAAGAGGAGACAATATACTAGACCTGATCATCACAAACATGGGGACAAAATGCTCCACACCAGAAGTACATCCCTCTTTGGTAAGATCAGACCATAAATTAATCTCACTGGAAATCCACATCCGCCCCACCCCTGCACAAAAGACCACAGTGAAGAACTTCTCAAAAGCAAACTTCACACTTCTTAAGACTGAGGTGGTATCTTTCAAGGCCCCTGGGCCAGTGGAAACCACAACCCACACTGCTGAATCCTTTGCAAATGCCTTCTATGGGCACCTTCAAGAATGCATGGATCATGCAATCCCAAATAAAACCAAGACCCATTCCCCAAAGGCAGGCCGGTCTGGTGGACTCCAGCCATAAACATACTTTACAACAGGAGCAGGAAGCTACTACATGACAGAGCAAAATCCCTAAAAGGAAGGCATCTCTGATCAGTACTAGCAAAAACTACGATCGCTCATAAAATCATCCAAGGCCAACTTTGAGAGAAAAATCGCAAAAGACACAAGAGACAATCACAAGGCCTTCTTTAGCTATGTTAGAAACCTGGGTGGAAACTCCCAGATATGCTCAGAGTTAGTCCAAAATGACACAAAATATGCTGAACCCACTGACATTGCCAACATTCTGGCAGACAGGTTCAGTGCAAATTTCTCCTCCCCCCAAAAGGAGAAATAACTATCCCAGCAGAGTGTAGCCTCCCTAACATCTCAGATGCCCAGGTGAGAGCCGCCCTCTCTAAAGCTAAAAACACAGCATCAATGGGACCGGATGGTGTCCCAGGCTGTGTGCTACATGAACTCCAAGAGGAACTAAACCCACACATAAGGCTGCTGTTTAATCTTAGCCTTACTACAGGATACGTACCCAAAGAGTGGCGTACGGCAACAGTGGTCCCACTTCACAAAGGCGGTGCTTCTACGGACCCTGGAAATTACCGCCCCATAAGGTTGACGAGCCTGGTCTGCAAAGCTATGGAGAGGATCATTATGGAACTCATAAACAAAGACATTGGGGACCTACAGACATTGGATCCTACCCAATTTGGCTTTGTCAAGGGCAGATCCTGCCTTTTGAACTTGGTCAGCTTTTTTGAAACAGTCACTAAGGCCATTGATGAGGGTAAGGCAGTTCACACATTCTACCTTGACCTTGCAAAAGCCTTTGACACAATACCCCACTCAGGCATCATAGACAAACTCACCAGCTTAAATGTAAACCCATATGTCACAAGATGGGTTGCAAACTGGCTCAAGGACAGAACCCACAGGGTCAGAGTTGCTGGAGCTATGTCAGACTCTAAGCCAGTCACAAGCGGTGTCCCACAGGGCTCAGTCCTGGGACCCCTCTTGTTCGGCATTTATTTTTCTGAGGTACAAGCAAACATAGGAGGATTGTGGCTGACAAAGTTCGCAGATGACTGCAAACTGGGCGCCATAATTGATACTCCAGCGGACACAAACATCCTTCAGAGAGGCCTCATAGAAATGGATAATTGGTGCCAGAGCCATGGCCTTATGCTGAACGCCAAAAAATGTATAGTCATACCCTTTGGGAAAAACAAGGTTCCGACAAATTACCACATAGGCGGTAATCCATTAAGTACGGAAGAGATAATAAGGGACCTAGGGACCCAGGTTGACAGTAACCTCTCATTTGACACTCACATTGCCAAAGTGGTTAGGAAGACCTTCTATATTGCCCACCTTATCATGAAGGGTTTCACATCTAGATCAAGAGAGGTCATTGTGCCCCTGTACTCTTCTCTTATCAGGCCAATGATTGAGTACAATGCCCCATTTGGGATGTATCTCACCTGACACCTGCAGCAGTTGGAAAGACCCCAAAAGTTCCTCACCAAGAGGATAAAGGGTCTTAAACATATGTCATATGCTGCCTGACTGAAAAAACTCCAGCTCTATTCAGTCGCATACCGCCTACTCAGAGGTGATCTGTGCCTGACATACAAGGCCATGTCCAATCCTGAATTAATGGGCATGCTCCACCTCAGAAAATCCAAATCCATCAGAGCCACGAGAACAAGTGACTTAAACCTCAACACAGAAATAAATAGAACGTGCTGGAGGGACAGATTCATAACCCAGAGGCTCCCTACACTCTGGAACAGAATCCCAGTCCATGTTAGGCAGAGCCCCTCACTGACTCTATTCAAGAGAAATCTCGACGAGTGGATGGGAGATCGTAGGTTTACCCCGGGGGTCATCTCTGTGTCACTACTAGACAGAGGCATAGTAAACTAAACCCTAAAAGGGCGTAGTATTCTCAGCCTAAGGGGTGGTGTAAGCCACATACACTCTGGCTAGGCTTATAAATGCCCTAGGGCAGATAGCCTAGTATGAACCTATGAACCTATGTTCTCCCTATAACTAGAAATTTAATGTTCAAACTTAGAGGTACTATCTATATATTTACAAAAATTACATCTGCCACATTTTTTGTACCCTTTTCTATGGCTGGCCTTATAGGGCCATGCTTCCTATCATTAACCTTAGGATGACATAACTGTCTCTTCAAAGATTTATAGTTCTTCAGTGAATACTTGGGTTTCACATCTATCAGACTACTAATGCTCTTATCTAGTCTCAATATATTCAAACGTTTCTCTATCATATCCAGATCAGTTAAAGACATATGAGTTTGACATCATTGTCACTTGTGAAACAGAGCATTTAGTCTACTTGGCCCATAGCACAGTGTGCCGTAGTTTTTGTGTAGGGAAGACAGACAGGTCTCAGAAGGAAAAAATATGTGGACACATTTATGCTATTCATAAAAAGAACAAAGTGAATGCCTTAGCCACACTATTAATAATGATATGGAACATGTCTTTAAATTTCTAGTTATAGGGAGAACATATAGGTTCATAGGTTCATACTAGGCTATCTGCCCTAGGGCATTTGTAAGCCTAGCCAGAGTGTGTTTGGCTTTCGCCACCCATTTTAAATGTTTTACTATGCCCTTTTTCGAGGTTAGTTTACTGTGCCTCTGTTTAGCAGTGACACAGAGGTGATACTCGGGGTAAACCTATGATCTCCCATCCACTCGTCAAGATTTCTTTTGAAGAGAGTCAGTGAGGGACTCTGCCTAACTTGGACTGGAATTCTATTCCAGAGTGAAGGGAGCCTCTGGGTTATGAATCTGTCCCCCTAGCATGTCCTATTTATTTCAGTGCTGAGGTTCAAGTCCCTCGAGCGCATAGCTCGATGGGATTTGGATTTTCTGAGGTGCAGCATGTCCATTAATTCCGGGTTGGACATGGCTTTATACGTCAGGCACAGATCGCCTCTAAGCAGGCGGTATGCAACCGAGTAGAGCTGGAGTTTCTTTAACCGGGCAGCATATGGCATCTGTTTGAGCCCTTTGATCCTCTTGGTGAGGTACTTTTGGGGTCTTTCCAGTTGCTGCAGGTGTCGGGTAAGGTACATCCCGAAAGGGGTATTGTATTCAATTGTGGGCCTGATGAGGGATGAGTAAAGAGGCACAATGACCTCCCTTGATCTAGATGTGAATCCCTTCATGATTAGGTGGGCTATATAGAAGGTTTTTCTAACCACTTTGGCCACGTGGTTGTCAAATGAGAGATTGCTATCAACTTGGGTCCCCAGGTCCCTAATTACTTCTTCCGTACTTAATGGATTACCACCTATGTGGTAATTTGTGGGCACTTTGTTTTTGCCAAAGGGGATGACTATACACTTTTTGGCATTTAGCTTGAGGCCATGGCTCTGGCACCAGTTATCTGTTTCTATAAGACCCTTTTGGAGGATGCTTGTGTCAGCTGGAGAGTCAATTATGGCGCCCAGTTTGCAGTCATCTGCGAACTTGGTCAGCCACAGTCCTCCCGTGTTGGTCTGTACCTCTGAGAAATATATGCCGAACAAGAGAGTACCAGGACTGAGCCTTGTGGGACGCCACTTGTAACTGGTTTGGAGTCTGACATGGCTCCAGCAATTATGACCATGTGGGTTCTGTCCTTGAGCCAGTTTGCAACCCATCTAGTGACATAGGGGTTTATATTTAAGCTGGATAGCTTATCTATGATTCCCGAGTGGGGTATTGTATCGAAGGCTTTTGCGAGGTCCAGGTAGGCTGTGTGGACCACCTTCCCCTCGTCAATGGCCTTGGTGACTGTTTCAAAGAAATCAACCAGGTTTAAGAGGCAGGATCTGCCCTTAACAAAGCCGAACTGGGTAGGATCCAGTGTCTATAGGTCCCCAATATCTTTATTTATGAGTTCCATGATGATCCTCTCCATAGCTTTGCAGACAAAGCTAATCAGGCTTATGGGACGATAGTTTCCAGGATCCGTTGAGGCACCACCTTTGTGGAGAGGGACCACTGTTGCTGTACGCCATTCTTTGGGTACATATCCTGTAGTAAGGCTGAGATTGAACAGTAGCTTTATGTTGGGTTCAGCTCTTCTTGGAGTTCATGTAGGACACAGCCCGGGACACCATCTGGTCCCATTGATGCTGTGTTTTTTGCTTTGGAGAGGGCGGCTCTCACCTGAGCATCTGAGATGTCAGGGGGGCAGCACTCTGCTGGGATAGATAATTGCTCTTTTGTGGGGGAGGGGGAGGAGAAGTTTGCGCTGAACCTGTCAGCCAGGATGTTGGCAATGTCTGTGGGTTCAGTGTATTTTTGGTCATTTTGGACTAACTCTGAGCATATCTGGGAGTTTCCACCCAGGTTTCTAACATAACTAAAGAAAGCCTTGTGATTATCTTTAGTGTCTTGTGCAATTTTTCTCTCGAAGCTGGCCTTAGATGATTTTATGAGTGCCCGTAGTTTTTTGCTAATACGGATCAGAGATGCCTTCCCTTTTAGGGATTTTGCTCTATCATGCAGTAGCTTCCTCCTATTGTATAGTTTGTTTATGGCTGGGGTCCACCAGACAGGACGCCTGCCTTTGGGGGATTGGGTCTTGGTTTTATTCGGGATTGCATGATCCATGCATTCCTGAAGGTGCTCATAGAATGCGTTTATAAAGGATTCTGCAGTCTGGGCCGTATTTTCCACAGGCCCGGGGGCTTTGAAGGATTCTACCTCAGTTTTGAGGAGTGTGAAGTTTGCTTTAGAGAAGTTTTTCACTGTGGTTTTCTGGGCAGGGGGTGAGGTCGGGATGTGGATATCCAGTGAGATTAATTTATGGTCTGATCTTACCAGTGAGGGATACACTTTTGGTCTGGAGCATAGAGTCCCTATGTTGGTGATGATCAGGTCCAGTATGTTTTCCCCTCTTGTGGAATTGGTGACAAGTTGTTCCATAGCATTTGAGTTTATAAATTCTAGGAACCTTTGGGCTAGGGTGTTGGAGCTAGCGTAATGCTCCCAGTCTATGTTTGGGTAGTTGAAGTCGCCCAATATAATGGTGTTTGGGGAGACCTTCATATTTTCCAGTGTCTTCAGGAAAGTTGAGTGGGGTTCCTGGGTTTGGGAGGGTGGTCTGTAGCAGGCTATAAACTGGAAGGCAGTTTTACCCACTGTTAGTTGCACATGGATAGTTTCCGATGCTTCGTGCTGTGCCACCAACCTGGAGGTGTGGGTATCTTTGATGAATATTGATACTCCCCCTCCTTTTGTGGTTCGGTCTGAGTTTTGGGGCCGAAAAGTATGGTATGAGGTATAACCTGGTAGCGCTGGGGTGCTCTCGGGAGCCTTGAACCAGGTTTCTGTTACTGCACAGATATCGATGTTCTCCATGCTGAGGAAAGTTTCGAGTGCATGCATCTTGAGGTTTAGACTTCTGGCATTGAGTAGCATTACCCTTAGTTTCTTTTCCCTTGTGATACCTATGGAGGTGGGTTTGTCTTTTGAGCTTTGCCTAAAAAAGGCACTATGGGGGTGGCAAGAGCCTTTGCCAATATCTGAAAGCCTAGGGGTGACAGGTGCAAGCCGTCCCTAGCGAAGCAACGTGGCTTGTCGAGCATATCATCCCAGGCTGACAGGCATTGGATCCCCTTTGAATGACACCAATACTTAAGCCAATTGTTGAAATTGGTCATCTTGTTTTCATATTGTGGCATCATTCTTGGTGAGGGTAGGATGCTACTCAAGGTCAGGGTCATACCGGCCTGGGCTACATGCTCAGAGAGCTCCTCTATGTCTCTTTTCATGTAGTCCAGGGAGGTACATCTCAGGTCATTCACACCAGCATGGACAATGACTGAGCCATATTTGTACTTGCCTTGGAGTGACCTGAGTGCTTGTGTTATGTGGCGGATCCTAGCGCCCGACAGGCAGCTCACCGTGACCTTCTCCTTGTTCAGCCTGGTGAGCGGGACTTCAGTGTGCCTGATGATAGAATCACCTATTACAAGTGTATCAGGTGTGTTGTTTAGCCTTAAAGGCTGTGACTGTTCGGCACACTGGCTTTGTGAACTATGTGTTGCATGTGTTTTGTTTTGGGGTAGCGGTTGCTTGGATGTCTGCTTTGGAGGTCTCTGCTGCTTAGGCAGATTTTTATTTAGAGCCTCCGAGTATGTTTTTGTGTGTTTATGTGTTTGGTTTGCTGTTGTGGTAGGTCTATGTGAGACTGGAATTGTAGTGTGTGTGGTTACCTTGTCCTCCTGACTGGTTACGCCAGTACTGAGTTGAGAGAGCTTAGCCTCCAGTTTGGCTATATGGTTGCATCTCTCACATATGTTGGAACTTGTTGGAAGGAGGAGAGGGTTGTCTGTGTACATGAGGCAGTTGTAACATTTCCTCAAGATTCCCAGATTCACCAGCTGGACTGGAGAGGAGATTGACAACTGACCTTTGGACATGCTAGAATAGTATAGGGAACTCCTTTATAATTGAAAAAAGGGCCAATAGGGAACAAGGTACTCAAGGGGAGTTTGTGAGGATGTAGTGCTTTCAATTTTTTAGTGCTGACTTATATAATTGCTTTAGTGAGCAAGTGCCAGGCTTTAGATTAGGAATAGGGTGTTTATTCTGAGAGCTAGAGCAG
Source organism: Protopterus annectens (assembly GCF_019279795.1). Classification (NCBI taxonomy): domain Eukaryota; kingdom Metazoa; phylum Chordata; order Ceratodontiformes; family Protopteridae; genus Protopterus; species Protopterus annectens. The sequence goes on along the minus strand of NC_056731.1, from coordinate 1,098,236,300 downwards.
TTCTAAGGGAAAAAGTGAAGAGCAGACTTTGTGGAGCCGAGAATGGTTTAAACTCAATTAAGCGGGTGCTGCGCTATGTGCAAAATCGCACTAAAGCGGGTTTTATACAGGGGGACTTCAAAGAGCTAGAAATTGGCCCCAAAACAGCCAATAGACTACCAGATTCTTGTGCTGGGAACACTCCTTCAGGGATAGATAGGCTGCTCTAAGCTCCCCACTCCCACTGGTGAACAAAGAAGCCTCCTTTTATCCAAGAAAGGAAATGGGCAACACAGGAACTTTCCAAAAGTCTAGAATACAGCAAAGCCTGTATTTGGACTACTCTAGGTCAGGAAAGGCGGGAAACAAGGATAATTTTTTTGTTTTTTTGTAAGCAAACAGCAGAAAAATGCAATAAATATGTAACACAGGCTAGCGCACGTGAGTGTGTAGCCTCAGCAGGCAAATGCAACAAACAGGACAATCTTTAAAAGTGCAGGTGGAAAAACAGCTTTAAACAGTTCAAAACAAGTAAATGAGCAGAAATACTTGCTTTTCAGCTAGATCGGACAGTCGCACAGGTAGTAGAAGGAAAAAAAACACTTTATCAGGTAAGCAGTAGCTCTTTTTGCCTCTCTGCTGCTAGCACCACTCTGCAGGACCACAAGGAGCTTGGCTGAATAGTAACAAGCGCAAAAAACGAGTCAAAGCGGGTTTTATACAGGGGGACTTAAAAGAGCTAGAAATTGGCCCAAAACGGCCAATAGACTACCAGATTCTTGTGCTGGGAACACTCCTCCAGGGATAGATAGGCTGCTCTAAGCTCCCCACTCCCACTGGTGAACAAAGAAGCCTCCTTTTATCCAAGAAAGGAAATGGGCAACACAGGAACTTTCCAAAAGTCCAGAATACATATGAGAGTATAATAATATTAGACATCTGAAGAAGTGGGGTTACCCACGAAAGCGCTTGTGTCAAAGATTTTTATACTGGATTTTACAGCCATCTCCAAGCCCTGGTGTTTTGCTTTTTATTCTGAATCTGTTTTGTGCAGGACAAGTGAGTTCTAAAGCTTTGGTGGCAGTCTTGTGTCAAATAAAGATTTTTATACTGGATTCTACAACCGTCTCCAAGTCCTCTTGTTTTACCTTTATTAAATTATCACTTGTGACACAGACAAACTTACATTTATATAAAAGTAATCAAACCATATTAACAAGTTCACATTCACAAAAATTACAGGATATATAACAATATATGTGATGCATAATCAAAGCAACATTACATAAATTATTCAGTTCCTGCCTTCTCTTAAACCTCATTCCTCTTTCAGAACATTTTCCAGTCTAAGATGCTTTAGTAGTAGAATATACATTAGTTGCTTGCTTAAAAGGTCCATAATGAAAATAACAGAGTCTGATAATTTATTTTAATACAGGCAGTGTATTCACTGTTTCAGAGGTATTCAATGCCACAGTTTGATATTCTGCACTATATACTCCATTTCTAATTTGGATGTTACGTTGTACTTTTACTCAGTATGTCAAGTCTAGTAATTACACAGGAGACTTTTTTACTGAGTTGTCATAATCATGTATAGTTTCCCTAAAAAATATTTTTTCCATTCGCCACATGCAACAGATCACAACAGCTGAAGTGTTGTGGTCACATCCAGCATATTGCTGCACTTAAACCCATATGAATAGAAAAGCAATCTTAAGTGCTTTTGGTAGATGAGTATGATATGGTTGTTTTTCTTTTTTTTTGCTCTTGTTGCCCTATGAGCTTCAATACATATTCTATTTGCTGCCACTGGGATGACAGCCCCATGGCCCATTCACTCCTCAAAGGTCCAGTGAACTAGGAGTGGTGCCATATGGCTCCCAGCACCCCAAACACGTCCTACGATTGTTCTTCTTGAAGGGCATGCAACAGGTATAGAGTGGGATTGTCACTCATTTCCTAAAGTGACATAGATCCAATTTCCAGGAGAAAGCACATTATATAGATTTCTCTGACTTCCAGCAGGAAAACCACTGCACTTTGTGGGCCCTGGACATATTCCCCATCTCTCCCTCCCCTGAGCATGACTGACAGACAGACAGACAGACAGGCAAGCAGGCACAGTCTATTCATTCCTCTCCCTCTTGAGCTAGCTCACTGCCACAGTTAGGTATTTTGGATTATACGCCATTTCCATTGTGGTATTACTTTGAACTTCTTTCGAATATGCTAATTAGAATAACAGCCTAGAAACTACAGTTGTGTAAGTAAACTTACTAAAGCAGTATGTTTGACTTGATTACTGTTGCAGTAACATAAAGCTATATGGAATGTGTCCTGCCAAGGATCAGATGTCCAGCCAGTACACAAAAGGTTTTGGGCACCTTCCATGTGCACTGTACACCTTATCCAGCACAAAAGCATGCCGGTATAAAAGCATATGTATGGATACCAAAATTCAGAGCTTTCCTACCTCAAAAAAGGGAGGTGGTGGCTATCCCACAGGAATATCCAGTCTAATTATGACAAAAAAGACAAAACATGTAAGGTTATGTTATGACAGAATGAAGAAAACAGGACCCCACCCTGGTCAGGGGTATACCTTCAGATACCGGGCAGGGGGATGGAAAGAGTGTGTTAGCACTCACAGAGATCTATTTGAACATTTACTTTTAAGGTACATTTACTTAAACAACCATACTTTGTTCATCATTAGACAACTGCTGCAGCAGCAAAAGCTATAAAAGATAACTGCCAAAGCTTAGATAGAACGGATGGAGAAAGAAGGACAAGAGTCCAGAAAGTTCCTGTAAAATAGACCAAGCAAATTCTGTTCTGTCCCTGATGGAAAAGGAGTCAATTTTGCACTGCTTAGTGAAAGAATTCATACACAACAAAGCTTCTGTCTCTAGAATAGCTCTAGAGTCCACTCCTTTCCAAAAAGAGACAGAAGTTGCCATAGCTCTAGTAGAGTGAACTTTGACATTCTGAGGAGGCGGGTCTTTCCATGGTGAAAATATCAGAACTGGGTAGAATGAGACAACCATTTGGACATGATCTATTTGGCACAGTTTGTCTTTTTTCATCAAAGGGTGTAAAGAGCTGTCCAGAGATTCTGACGTATTTGGTTCTGTTCATATAATACCTGAGTTTTTGTGGACATCCAAGGTATGAAGAATTGTCTCTTCTCTATTTTTGGGTTTGGAAAGAACAGGGGGAGGTAGATTAATTAGTTTTAATCACATTCTGAAACAAACTTCGACATAAAGGAAGGTTTAGTTCAATCTGTCATTATGAAACACCAAAAAGGTCTGAGTAGACATTTACTTATTTATTTGCATTAGAGTACTCGGCAACAAAGTAGTTCCTTTTCAGCAGAAGCCCTTAGAGAAAAACTTCAGAGTAACAGTTATCAATTTCTGTCAAAAGTTATATTAACAATTTTACACAGGAGTTGCAAATAATAAAAATGTTTCAGAAAAAATGTCAATAGGAAATTATTTTAAGTAAAGTCTACAAATAAAAGATATACAAAGAAAAAAGTAAAAGGCTCAGAGAAATTAAAATATTAAAACAATAGTATGTTGGAAGGGTGAGAAATAAAAAGACAGGAAAAACAATGCAAAGATTTCTCTAATTGAAAAAAAGGAGGTGGAAGGGATTTATATATAAAAATGATTCAGTGACTTGTAAGGAAAGGAGAAAGTTGATGGTTTAACTAAGTCAAGCATGAGAGCTTGGAACTCAGATACTCATCTAGCCAAAGTCAGAGCAATAAGCAAAACTGTCTTCCAAGTTAAGAACTTCAAGAAAGCTGGTTCAAATGCTGTGTTACCTTTTCTGGTACAAAACTAAAATCACATGATGGAGCCAACTATTTCCTAGATAATGTGATACATAAAACCCTTTCAAAAATTGCTTTGCTAGGAACAGAGAAGAAAGGTGATCTACTTTGCAGACAAGCAGAAATAGTCTATAAATGTATATGGATAGAAGTGTAGGAAATACCTGACTTGATCAATTCACACAGGTACTGAAGAACCAGAGGGGTCTCTGCTGTGGGTGGGTCCTGGTCTCTCCTTTGGCACCAACCTGAATATCTCTTCCATTTTGCTAAATGTGACTTTATAGTTGCCATTAATGCCCATTGCATTTTCTCAGACAAAGGTGCCTGAATAGGATCAAAAACATATCATCCAGATAACAGCATGTAAGTTCAGCAAGTTGGGATGGGTCAGAGATCCATTGTCCTGTGTTGAGTAGGTGCACACCATGAGAAAGTTTGTAGTAATTGCTCCAGACCAGCTCCATGAGAAAGGAGAACAAATGTTCTCTGGCCCAAAAGAGGATTACAAGGACTACCTTTGGAATGCCTTTCTGTATCTTTAGAAGAACTCCGGTTATCAGAGGAAAGGAGGTAAGCATAAAGGAACATTCCCTTCCAAGGGAAAGAGAAAGCATCTGTTCTTCTGGTCTTTCTGCAAGGTGTCCTGCTACAGAATTCCTTTACTTATCTGTTATGAATGGAGAAAAATAGATCTACTTGAGTTTTCCACAGCTAGATTATTTCCTTGAAGATGTCTGGGTGCCACATCCATTCATGAGGGTCTGTCCTGGAGCTGCTCAGGGAGTCAGCTATGGTTTTTGCTCTGATAGGATGTAGGTTGCCTGAAGGGAGAGGTTAAGGTAAGTTGCCAGCTCCCAGGCAATCATGGCTAGTCTGCAAGTGGGACTGACCTGGTTCGCCCATTTGTTTATATTTGTTTATGTACCACATCAGTGGTGTGTTGTCTATAATCACTAACAGTGGTCCAGGAGTTCACATCTGATTCAAGGCTTTTAATGTTCTGATGATGTCTATAATCTCTTTGAGATTTATTTTTTTTTCTGTAGTGGGGATTGCAAGTCCTTTGAACCTTGACCACTTTTCCAACTTCTCATCTGTTATGGTAGATTTTTTAATTTTATTTCATTTTACATTTTTCACTAGGGTAGTGCAGTGATTACAACTGACCATGTGCAGGTGCTGCCTAGGTAAAATAGTTCACAAATAAGAAAAAAAGTGTAACAGAGGCAGTAAGTTGTACATATTAAAATCATTACGAAAAAGTAACTGTGTAACAAAACTGTATAGAAGCAATTAATGTATGTAGCAACAATTATGACAGAAATACACTTTTAAAATTTTACTAAATCATGGTGGAAATGCTGTGGGGTAATGAGAGTCAGGGCAAGGGATGTGAAGTTAAGAGGTATTAGTAGTTGGGAGAGAGTAAGACTAGAGGTTGCGTCCTTTATATAATGTGGCCTGCTGAGTGGCAAGTACCAATTGTTTTGTTGTGGAAGAATATTTTAAGTTTAAGCTCTGTAAGTGGGAAAGGGAGATTGGAGATTGTAGTTCATTTAGGTGGGGGGAGGGATTCACATATTTTAAGAGCAAAGATGGAGAAAGAGTGGTTGGTGCCGTATAGCCTGGTTTGTGGGGGTTGGAGATGGGGTTTGTTTGGAAGAAGTTTTTGAGGTTGTAATGTGTTTGTTAAGTATAACATTTGGCAGCCAGTGGGGGAACAGAATTAGTATGGAAAAATCTGAAAATAAGAGAGCCTAGTAAGTAGGTCTAATCTGTGTTGCACTGGGAGCCATTTGACTTTTTTGAGAGTGGGGCAGTGGTGCATGTGAGAGGGTGTTAGTAATGAAACAACAGATTTTGATTTCGATAGTCTAGTGTGGAGGAGTTTTTCTTAGAGGCTGTGGCTAATGCAGGTAGCCCACAATCAAGATGGATCAGTAGGACTTCTTTGCCTATTGCAGTCCTAGCTGATATGGATTGTGAACAGGAAGGGTGAGATTTTTCTGCCCCAGAAGAGAAGTAAGTTAACTTTTGCCCTTGATTTCTCAGTATGGATTTGAAATATTTGTGACTGATCGAGCCACAGAGGTACTTGGATAAGTTGGTTGTTTCTATTGGTGTTCTATAAAGAGCATTAATATTGAGTGACTTTGGTAATTTTTTAAAAGTTTTTAAGTGGTGTCAAATAGCACATTTTTGTAATTCTAAATATTAGTTTAAGGTTAATGAGTCAGGAATTAAGGAAGATGAAGTCTTTTTGCAATTGTGTTTTAATTATAGAGTGGCTGTGTCCAGATCTAAAAATGATCACGTCATCAGGGCAGGATTACATGTAGAGTAGAAGGGTCATGAAATAGTTTATTAATGAAAACAGAGAAGAGCTAGGATATAGTGTTGGGGGTACTCACATTGAAAGAGCTGTGGGCTGAGACAGCCTAATTTATATATGAAAAATCTATTTGATGATAAGTTTTGGAACCAGGTGTAGGATGGGTTACTAATGCTAATGTTTGAAAGTAAGAGGAGAAAGAGTTGATGGATGATTAGGTCAAACACTTTTGTTAAATTACCTTTGTCCATGTTTTGGAGAATGTCATCATTCAAGCAAAGTGTCATAATTAAACTGTGACCTGTCCAGAATCCAAGCTGTTTTAGGGAAAGCAGATGACATTTATGCATGTAGCTTAGGTTGGATATAAATGATTTTTACCAAGAGTGGGCTGGATGGAAATAGGACAAAAGTAAAGTTGTGTAAGATCTTATTATAACAGTAGATGTCCTGCTTCTCACTGTTGCAGTATTCTTTATACTAGGATATATCCTGCTGTGGCTAGCCCAATATCCGGTAAGCCTACCAAAGCCTTTACACCCTCCTAGTGTCATATATCAAACATATGTCCTATGAGCAAGAAGTAAGGTACATATGTGATGTACAGATGCCAAACCATAATAACAAGTGCCCCAGGATCACAAGGGCAACCCCAGAGATAGAGTAACATGCTCATCCAGGAAAGGAAACAGGAGATAATGACAGGAGAAAAACCCTTGGCCAGCAGGAGGGCAACAGAAAAATAACATTTTACTAGAAAGGCTCACCCAGACTCTTCTACACTTTGCTGTGAGGGAAAGGTTAGTTTGCTTTTTATTTGTTGTATTTTGTATTACTTTATTGCCTTTTTCTATTTTGAATACTGTGATTTGTTTTCTTTACCTTGTGTTTTACTTGTATTCTGCTTTTAACTGCATATTAAAATTTGAAAAGAGACCACAGCTCTGTCTCTTGTGAGTCAGGCAGAAATCAGAACAGATCAAGTAAGGACTCACACATAAGATAAAACAGGTCAGTTAAGGTTAATCATCTGTGAACTGAGGGGGTGGAGCTAGGAACTAAACCTTCTATTTAAGAGGTAAAATAAAACATTTCAGAGCTTTACTAGAAAGGCTCACCTAGACTTTGCTACACTTTGCTGTGAGGGAAAGGTTAGTTTGCTTTTTATTTGTTCTATTTTGTATTACTTTATTGCCTTTTTCTATTTTGAATACTGTGATTTGTTTTCTTTACCTTGTATTTTACTTGTATTCTGCTTTTAGCTACATATTAAAACTTGAAACGAGACCACAGCTCTGTCTCTTGTGAGTCGGGCAGAATTTGTTTTCCCCACCATTCTACCCGGTTACTGCTGTGTTCTTAAACACCACTGTCTTTCTAGTTTCCTGTCCCTTATGTTAATTTGACCATATATCTCATTTCCTCTCTGCTTTTACTGGCTAGTGTAAGTGCAAAATTATCATTTTTTGAAATTACTCCCCTTCAACTATTTACATTTATTGACCATCCTATTGTATTCCATAGTACCAGAATACAAAAGTGACCACCCCCTTTCAGTCTATCTTGCTGTTTTAAAAATAGTGACTCTCCACTAAAACTTAACTTTTTAGACAGGTAAAACTTAAGTTACCTACTTTCACATCTACCTCCTCTAGTGCACACTGCAGTGTTTAGGATAAACCATTTTTTTTCATCTTAATGTTAAGCATCCCTGTGACTAGCACTTGCTCTAAAACCTGCTGGAAAGCACTAGGAAGCCTTAAACTGATACAAGCACTCAACTCTCCTTGTTAATAAGGAGAAATTAATCATAGGCACTAAACAGCCTATAATTACTAAGTACCTTACTAAGGTAAGGGAAAACAGTTCTTGTACTTTACAAAAAAAAAGCACCAAACCAGGCATGTCCAAGGGTAAGCGTCCAGTGATTTCTCCTGTCCACCCAGTGAAGCTGGGCATACTGGGGCAATGCAGCAATTGCCTCATGTACAGAGACAACCCTCTCCTCCTACCACCCAACACTACAACCTGCCTGAGATGCACATACATAGCCAAACAGGAAGCAAAGCTCTCTCCACCCAAGATTGTGCTAGACAGTCAAGAGAAAAAGGTTAACACCTGCACTACACCTCAAGCAATACAGCCCTTCTAAACCCACACCACCAACACCCTCACATAGCAACACTAAACCCTCATATGTGAAGCCCCTTAAAAGTAACCTGCCCAAGCAACAAGGACCTCCAAAGCTGAAATGCAAACACCAATCACAAAGTGTCACATAGCTCACAACACCAGTGTGCCACCCAACAACAGCCCCTAAGGCAAGACAACGTACCCAACACTTTAGTCATAGGTGACTCTATAGTCAGGCACATTGATGTCCCACTCACCAGGCTGAACAAGGAAAAAATTACAGTCAGCTGCCTGTCGGGTGCCAGGATCCACCACATAACGCATGCACTCAAGTCACTCCACAGCAAATACACATATGACTCTATCATTGTCCATGTTAGAGTGAATGACTTGAGATGTACCTCCCTGGACTACATGAAAAGAGACATGGAAGAGCTCTCAGATCATGTGGCCCAGGCAGGTATGATTCTAGCCCTGAGTAGCATCCTGCTTTCACCAAGAATGATACCACAGTATAAGGACAAAATGATTGAATTCAACAATTGGCTAAGCTTCTGGTGTCATTCAAAGGGGATCCAGTATCTGTCTGCCTGGGACAGCATGATCGGCAGAGCGCGATGCTTTGCCAGAGATGGTCTGCACCTGTCGCCTCTTGAATTCAGGTTACTGGCTAAGGCTCTTGCCACCCCTATAGTGCCTTTCTTAGGCAAAGTTCAAAGGACAAAACCACCACCGTAACATGTACAAGCATGCAAAATCTGAAGGTAATGCTAGAAGTCTAAACCTCAAAATAAACTCTCTCGAGGCACTCCTAAAAATGGAGAACATCGATATCTGTGCAGTAACTGAGACCTGGTTCAAGGCTTCAGAGAGCACCCCTGCAATACCAGGCTACAACTCTTATCACACTTTTCGACCACCAAACCAGGACCGAAACAATAAAGGTGGAGGAGTGTCCATATTCACCAAGGATATTCACACCACCAGGCTAGTTGCCCAACACAATGCACCTGAAATTCTCCAGGTGCAACTAACACTAGGTAAGACTGTAATCCAAATTGTAACTTGCTACAGATCCCCCACCATGCCCTAAGATTCTCACTACACCTTTCTAAACATACTGGAAAATATTTAGATACAACCAAACACCCTAATACTGGGTGATTTCAACTACCCTGCCATTAACTGGGAAAACTACTCTGTACCAACACCTTTGCCCAACGGTTCTTGGAATTCATAAATTCCAATGCCCTGGATCAACTAATACATAGTCCCACCAGGGGCTCCAATATCCTAGACCTGGTCATTACCAACATGGGAAATCGATGGTCCACACTTATGGTCACCCCCTCGTTGGTCAGGTCTGACCATAAGCTAATCACCCTTGACATCCACATCCCTCCCCCACCCCCAGTAAGGAAACCTGCATAAAAAACTTCTCCAAAGCCAACTTCATGCTAATCAAGTCAGAAGTAACAAACTTCATGACACCCATGCAAATGGGAACTGAATGTTCGACTGCTGAATCCTATACTAAGGCACTATACGAGCACATCCACTCATGCATGAATCGTGCCATCCCAAATAGAACCAATATGCTCTCCTCCAAAAAAAGGAAGTCAGTCTGGTGGTCCCCTGCCATAAACAAACTTTACAACAAAAGGAAGAAACTGTTGCAGAAAAGAGGAAAATCCCAGGATGCAAAAAACTCCCTTACCAGCCTCAGTAAGAAGCTGAGATCCCTCATAAAAATTTCCAAAGCTAGTTACGAAAATAAAATTGCCAAAGATTCCAAAGACAACCACAAGGCATTCTACAGCTATGTCAAGAATCTAAATGGCAATGCTCAGATCTGCTCTGAGCTACAACAAAATGGGATTAAATATACTGATCCCAAAGATATTGCCAATATCCTGGCTGATTGATTCAGTGCCATCTTCACCCCCCTCACACCCCCAACAGGTCCATCTCAATACCGAAAGATTGCCAAATTCTGGTAATAACGGCTCCACAGGTAAAAGAACGCACTCTCAAAAGCTAAGAATACAGCATCCATGGGAACAGACAACATCCTGGGCTGTGTACTACATGAACTACAAAATGAACTGGCACCTCACCAAAGTGTCATGTTTAATCATAGCCTCACCACAGGCTTCATGCCCACTGAGTGGCACACAGCTACATTTATCCCACTCCACAAAGGGGGAGCCACCTTGGATCCTGGGAACTACCGCTCCATCAGTCTGACAAGACTGATCTGCAAGGCCATGGAACTTATAAACAAAGACATTGGCAACCTTCAAACACTGGACCCCACCCAGTTTGGGTTCGTGAAGGGGTGATCTTGTCTCCTGAACCTGATTGACTTCTTTGAATCAGTCTCCAGAGCTGTGGATGAGGTTAAGGCGGTCCACACAGCCTATCTGGACCTTGCCAAGGCCTTCAACACCATCCCCCACTCTGAAATCATAGATAAACATACTAAGCTGGGCATTAACCCCTACATCACTCAATGGGTTGCCAACTGGCTTACTGACAGAACCCACACTGTAAAAGTAGCTGACTCCAAATCCAGTTCCAGAAAAGTGACAAGTGGAGTACCTCAGGGTTCAGTCCTGGGACCACTCTTGTTTGGCTTCTACTTCAGGCCAACACTAAGGGACTCTGGCTAAAAAGTTTGCAGATAACTGCAAACTGGGAGCTATTATTGAACCCCCAAATGATGTGGATATTCTACAAAAGGGCCTTACAGAAACAGATGCTTGGTGCCAGAGCCATGGGCTCAAGCTCAATGCAAAGAAATGTATAGTTATCCCCTTTGGGAAAAAACATGTACCCATGAATTACCACATAGATGGCAGTACACTAAACACTGAAAGTGTAATAAGAGACTTAGGAACACAGGTGGGCAGTGGTCTCACCTTCGATAACCACATCGCCACAACAGTCAGGAAATCCTTCTATGTGGCACACCTCATTACTAAGGGCTTTTCATCCAGAAAAAATGAGGTCATTGTCCCACTGTACACATCCCTCATTAGACCCATTATAGAATACAATGCCCCGTTTGGTATGTACCTCTCAAGACATCTGCAACAACTGGAAAGGCCGCAGAAATACCTCACTTATAGAATCATAGGCCTAAAGCAGATCCCCTTTGCTGACCGTCTATAAAAAACTCCAGCTATACTCTGTCGCATATCGTCTACACAGAGGCGATCTCTCTTAACATACAAGGCCATGTCAAACCCAGAGCTGTTGGACATGCTACACTTAAAGAAATCCCAATCCCTCAGAGCCACACACTCCAGGGATCTAAACCTTGTCATCACAATGATCAAAACATGATGGAGGGATAGGTTCCTGACCCAGAGACTCCCTAGACACTGGAATAGACTGCCCATACATGTCAAGCAGAGTGCCTCTTTGGCCCTCTTCAAAATGAACCTTGACGAATGGATGGGAGATAGGAAATTCACCCTGGGGATCACGTCAGTCGCCCTGCTAGACAGGGGTCCAGGGAAGTAAATATTGTGGGAAGAAACAGCCAGGGAATTGTTATGGCTAGGCTTGTATCGGCCCTAGGGCTGATAGTCTAGTACCAACCTATGAAAAGGGTGCAGGAGGGAGGGACCAAACACTTCAACAGTGAGAAGCAGCACACCTACTGTTAAGGTAAGATCTTAATTAACTATATTATGTCCTTCCTTATCACTGCTGCAGTATGCTTTATATTTGGGAGAGTATAAAAGATACTGTAAAGTATGGCAGAAGGAAAACAAATAGCTCTCCACAAACCCATGAAGGATAGGCCCAGCAAATCTTGCTCTGGCCCTGAAAATGGCATCCAACTTATAGTACTGGATAAAGTGTGGAGAGAACAACAACTAGCGGCTTCCAAGATGGATCTAGCATCCAGACCCTTGAAAAAAAAACACTAGAACTACCTACTGCCCTAGTAGAATGAGCACAAAATGAAGAGGGAAAACTGTTTGCCATGAAAAGAATAACAAAATGGAAATGGCTTGAGAGATCCAGGAAGAAATGGTTTGCTTAGATACTGCCAAATCTAATTTTCTGTCAAGAAAGTCAACAAAAAGTTGTCCAGATTTTCTGATGCCTTTTTGTCTTATCCAAGTAATATCTGAGTTGTCTGCATAAATCTAATATGTGTGGTACCATCTTCTAGGAGATTGTGGAGAAGGAAAAAAGGGGGGAAATGAATAGGGAAAAAAAGAGGAACCGACATGAGGGTTTAAGAAACTGTCAGATGAAGTGTGGACAAGGGAGGGTGACTAAGAGACCCCTTGTCTTGTGTGAGAAGATCCATTTGGTGAGATAACTTGTGATGATTACTACAGTGAGGTGAAAGAGAAAGGGAACTAGTACTGTCTTGGCCAAAAGGGAGTCACGGGCAAGATTTTGGGAGTGAAGTACAGGATCTTGTGCAAGACCCTGAAAGGAAGAGAAAGAGGAGGATAGGCATACTAGAACATCCCCTCCCCCCCCAAAAAAAAATGACATGGTGTGCACTTTCCAAGCAAAGGGACCTGGAACTCTGGAACAGAATACCCCACTGATGTACAATGTCCAGAAACACCTCTCTAGGAAGCATCCATTCATGAAGATGTGTCCTGGACCTGCTCAAAGAGTCTGCCTCTATATTGTGCTCTGAAGGGATATAAAACACCTGAAAAACCAAATGATGGCAGATTGCAAAATCCTAAGCCCCCTCTTGATGATGTACCACATGACTGTGGCATTGTCTGCAAATACCTTTACAGGGCATGGAACGCAAAGGGACTTAAAGGTCTGGAGAGCTAGGATTAAAGCTCTCATCTACTGATGGGGCTAGAGTCTCTGAACTTTCAGATTGTTGGGAGAAGCTCCCCAACCTAGATTGGAAGCATCCATGTACAGCTCTTGAGTAGGAAGAGGAAACAGAAAAAGTGCTCCTGGATTTAGGGAGATCTTCTGAATCCACCAGCAGTGCTCAAGTTTGAGATATGATAAAAGAGTGATTGGAAATTCAACAGGGTTGCAGGGCTGGAGCCAGACAGCCTTGAGATACCAGTGAAACTTCCTCATATGGAGCTTGGCAAAAGGAACCATGGGAATGGTGGATGACATGAACCGAATGGCTCAGAGAAACTCCCTTAAAGGAAGAATTGAAATAAGCAGTCAAAGCAAGGTCCCTGGGAGCCAGAAGAGAAGCCAGCACTGGGACGGTCCAAATCCTGTAACCCAAAAATACTTGGTCCTGAGAGGAAGTCAATACTGACTTTCTGAGATTGAAAGTGAATTCCATACTGTGCAGAAGAAGCATAATGAAGTGCAAATTCTGACGCTGGAATTGCTGAGAAGAGGGTTGAATCAGAAGCCCATACAGATGAAGGAATATTTGAATTTCCTGAAGTCTACAGATAAATACACCAGGATCCAGACATTTGGTCAATACCCTTGGAGGTGTAGAAAGACAAAAGATACAGAAGAGAACTGATAACGAGAAGAAGAAACAGAGAAATGTAAATAGGAATATGGAGGTAAGTGCCCTTCAAATCCAGGGAGAAAAGAAAAGCCTGGAGAAGCAAAAGGGAAAAAAGGATCTGAAGAGATAGAATCCTGAAGGAAGAAACCTTCAGAAAGGTGTTGAGATATTACAGGTCTAGAATGGGCATTCATGTCCTCTCCTTCCTGGGAACCAGAAACATTCTGGAATAAAAACCTGTTCCCTGTTGAGACAAGGGAAGAGGTTGTATGGTTCCCTGTTTTACCAGATGCCATAGAACCAGAGGAAAATGAAAAAGCTAGCAAGAAAGCTGAAAGAGACAAAAAAGGGGAAGATACTTCTAAGTCATGAAATAAAAGTGTTGGATGACTGACAGAACCTAGGAGTCTGAGGTTATCTATTGCCAAACAAGGATGGAAAGGATTAGTCTGAGGGACAGAGGAATCTGACCAAAGGGGAGGGATAGCTGGATGACAAGTAGAGGTAGCTTTATCAGGAAAAGTTTTTTGGCCTCTAGAACTCTGAGTGATTTTATCTGGGAAAATCTACTTAGAAACCATCTTCAGTTTGCTTAGGCTGCCTATGGACAAAAGAAGATTTTGAAGTATAATTCCTCTAGAACTTATAGACAAAACAATAATTTGCTTAAGGTCATGCATAACCTTGCCCTTTTCCTGCAGGGTGTTAAACAATTCTGTAGCAGCAGTGCCAAAAAAGATTCTGGTTATCTAAGGAAGAATCTAAAAGTTTGCCCTTAATGTGCTCAGGTAAAACCTGCAGGCACAACCAGGACTATATTCTCATGACCAAACCAGATGCAGCTACCCCAGAGGAGGCATCAGCTACATCATACCTGCATTTAATGGAATGGTGGGCTACCTGAGAGGCAGAACACAGTAGAGTGAGAAGTTTTACTGTCTGAATCAGGCAAGTCAGTCAACTCCCCCCCCTCCCCCAAGTTGGGAGAGAAGATCCAGGACTTATCTAGTCATGTAGGTCTGATAATTAATGGTCCTAACAGACAAAGCAGCAAAAGTGTACATTTTTCCCATATCTCTCCACAGCACAGCTGCCTTGTCAGAAGGCTGAAGCTTCAATTTGCTGATATTTTGTGTGGATTGGGGTCAAATGGAGATCATTTTGGGCATAGATTTGAGATACCCTGCTGATCTGAAAGATGACTGGTGAGTGATCACTGAAAGTAGGGAGAAGAATGGACATGTCTGAGACAGTTGATGGTTCATCAGTGATTAGTGATTTGTGTGGCTGTTGGAGTGCAGCTTTGGACATATGGATTCTGTGATTACCTATAAGAGGTGTTAACTAGAAATCTGGAAATGTAATTTGAGGGGGGACCTAGGAATGAGAAATTGGGAAATATTTATTTAAAAGAATATGATATGCCTGTGATGACTGTGCCCTGGCCCAGCAATCAAGGAGCCTCAATCCTCACCACTAACACCAGGGAGGTTGTCTCCTAGAAGAGGAAAGGATAACTAATACACACAGTAAAGTACAATTCCCCTTAAGTGCACACAGAGATCACAGTCAGTCTGGGGGTGGTTGCTCCCTTGCTCACCAGGTCCCCAATAAGACTCCCCACTGGCACAGCTATAGAGTCCAGGTCTCAGCCTAACTGGGCAAGCTACAACCTCCAGTACCCTCTCTGTCCAAGCAGTGCTTCGTGTCCCTGCCAAGTAGCTGACACAACACACACACACTTTGAGATAAGTATTTATACAACTTCACAGACACTCCTGGGAAAGGCTGACAGATTCTTCAGCTGTGCCCCTTTACCCAGACTATACGGTAGTAATTACTGCCACCACCCAGTTAATAATATCAGCTACTAAAAGGCCCTTAAAAGGGTGTCCAATTATTACTGTGCCATATTATTATCCAATGGTAGTATGACTACCAGTCAAGGCTTACTTTAGAGTGGCCTATTACAATAACCTCTATAAATATACAATGTACTCTAGAGCTTATCTCTACACAAAGCAGCCACAGGTAGAAGGTTTTAAAAATATTTAATACTAAATAATTAAAACACAAGACAAAACTACTACACCACAGTGATATCTAAGAGTTCAGAGATCACACAGAAACTTAAAATAATACAGTAGGACAGGTCTGATTTCAAAGAAAAATACCTAATTAATCTTTACTAGCTTTAATATTCCTACAAGAAATCACAGTGCTAAAACTTACATGTGAGCATAAGGCAGAGTGCTGATGAGTTAGATGTCCAAAGTCAAAATGCTTTTTAGTCTCTTGTGAGAAATAGTATTTAAATATTACTAAAAAACATGTCTCTAAGGCCCTCCCAAAATTGCATAATTTTTGACAGGTTTTCCCAGTATTCATATTGCATCATCTTAACACCTGGTCTGAGTTCTCAGGTCACAAACTGCATTACTTAGCAATCTAACACCTGCTCAGAACTTACAGCAATACAAGGCATTTCACATATACATTCTATCAGAAACCAGAGCAATAAAACACATTCCACATCTAAATTCTGGTCATAAACTTTAGCCTTAAAACAATGGACATGAAACCTTCATCCAGCTGCACTGGAACTGACTTATAAAATATTAATAAGATCTTTTCAACTTAAAAAGACACATTCAAAATACTTGGCTTGGTTTTCCTTACAGCAGATGGCAATGTTGCAACAATCTTGAAGTTCACATTTTGCAGTGTTTTCTTACATTTAAAAACACAAGCCTGTATTTTACATTTATTTATACAGTTGATAGAATTATGTATCAAATTCTATTTGACTAGGCTGGCAGCCTTCGCCCATCTCTCCCCAGTCATCACACTGCCCACCACAGGAGTTATTTTTTGATGAAGTCCAGAACTGGAACTGGGAAGGATGGAGGATGTTGGTGCTGTGTCCAAATGAATTTGAGGAACCAATTGAGCTTTTTCATGTGGAACCTGGCTAAAGGAACCATGAAAATTGTTGATACCGTGTAGCCTGTGAGTCTGACAAACTCTCTTGTTGTAGAAAAGGCCTGATGAACCAGATTTATGAAGTGATGATTGTAAAAGGAAACTTTCTGTTGAGGAAACTATGTCATCATGAGATAAGTGTCCAGAAGGACACCCAGAAATGTCAACCTGTGAGATGGAATTAGAAAGGTTTTCTCTAGGTTTAGATTAATCCCTATCTTGCACAACACATTTGTGGAGAAAGGAAGGGATTCTTGCATGTCTTCGGCAGAGTCTGTTAAGATGAAGCAGTCATCCAGGTAGGGATAAAAAAGAATTATGTCTTACCATAACGTTCCACCTGTGTTGTCTATCTTCACTAATCCTTGACTGTGGGCTCAGTTCTGAGCCTTGGAACAGACTCAGCTGTTAACTTCAGCTCGTGCATTCCAAACTCTCGAGCTAGGCTCTACCCATAATGCTCCTCTGTAAATTACCTCAGACTGAGTTTGCCTAAGATAGTGGTAGACAGATAATAAATAACAAGAAGAGATCAGATCTGTGCCCCTATTATGAAGTCAGTCTTGGAAGCATTCGCTCCACTAAGACTCTCAGGTCAGGGGAAATGTCAAGGATTAGTGAAGATCGACAACACAGATGGAACATTATGGTAAGACATAACTTCTTTATCTGATGTTGTCAATCTTCACATAATGCTTGACTGTGGGACAGAGTCCTTGGCTACATGAATTTTGGAAGGTCTCACGGAAGAATTTTCCTGAGCACCACTGAACCGAATGATGCACATCCCTTAGAGACCTGATCCAATTTGTAATGAGTAATAAGGGTATGAGGAGAAGACGATGTAGCTGCTGTACAGATATCATCCAAAGAAGCTCTGGCATGAAAAACTGCAGAATTTGCTACAGGTCTAGTTGAGTGGCCTTTCACCGGGCATCGAAGGTGAAGCCCCTTTGAATGATAGATATAGCTGATGCAATCTCTAAGCCTTTTAGCTAAGGTAATCTTGGAAACTGGGTTACCTAAGGAAAGTGAAGAAAAAATAACACATAATTGGTCAGATTTCCTGAAGTCCTTTGTTCTGTGAAGATAAAAACATAATTGTCTATGAGCATCTAATAAATCTAGACAATATTCCCCTTTATTGGAGAAATTAGGGAAAAAGACTGGTAGTGGCAATGTTTGATTGATATTGGATTCTGAAACTACCTTTGGCAAGAAAGGAGGATTAGTCCTGAGGGAAACCCTGTCTTTGTGAAATATTATGTAGGGAGGTTTGTAGGACAAGGCTTGAATTTCAGATACTCTTCTTGCAGAAGTCATAGCTACTAAAAAATAAGGTTTTCCAACTTAGAATGTTTGTCACGTGTAGCCAAATGTTGAAAATGGAAAAGAGTAATGGGTAAATCCCATGGGAGCAATGGGGTCTTTAAAGGGGGGTCTTAACATCAGAATTCCTTTTAAAAAGGTTTTAAAAAGCTTATGTGACATAAGTGAAGAACCATCAAAAATATGGAAATTGGATATCGCTGCTAGGTGGACCCTAATGGTAGAGGCTAATGATCCAGTTTGATGAAGATCAGCTAAAAAATCCAATACTTTATGCACTGAGACTGTATAAGGGTCCAGAGCATTATTAAGAGCCCATCTAGCAAACTTTTCCCATTTACTCTGGTAAAGTCTCCTAGTAGAAGGTTTGTGATGGGCCACAATGACTTGGCAGATGGAATAGGAAAGGAAAGGAAAGAATGCTCGTCAATCATGGGAATTGGATAAGCCATGCAGTGAGCTTGAGATGTTGGAGATTCAGATGAACCATTCCTTCTAGATGAGATAATAAATCTAGAGCTGGGTCCATAATCCAAGGTTTCCAAAGTAGGTGAGGCCAAATGGAGGGAAAAAAAACTTGTTGAGGCCAGAATGGGACAATGAGGATTATTGTTTTCTTTGACCTCTTGGCTTTTTTTAGAAACTGAGATATCACAGGGGTTGTAGGGAAAGGCATAAGGGAGACTGGGAGGCCAATCATAGAGAAGAGTGTCTCTCAGTGACTCCCCAGGAGGGGGGATCAGGGCAAAGTAACTACTGCACTTGTTTTTCAGGGGGGATGCAAAGATATCACAGCAAGGTTGGCCTCAATGATGGAAGATCTTTTCCGTCACTACAGGATTGAGAGACCACGTTTGAGGCATTAAAATAGTTGTACTCAACTTGTCCCCTATCATGTTGGAGCTCCCAGAATGTGTTGGCGGTAGAAAGTGGTTGGAAGAAATCGTCCATTGCCAAACTCTGAGGGCTTCTTGACAAAATGGGTAAGATTTGGCTCCTCCTTGTCTGTTGATGTACCAAAGGACTGACATGTTGTCCGTTTGGATTGCCACTGTTCCTTGGGGAAGGGCATCTTGAAATGCTTGCAACTGTAAGAGCACCGCCCTCAACTCTAAAACATTGATGTGCAAATTGGCCTCCAGTGGGGACTGCCTTGGACTGTCCTTCCCAGATAATGCCCCCCCCCCAATCTGGGAAACATCCATCACTATGGCTTGGGGCTGTGGAAGGATGAAAGAACAACCCGAAAGTACCTTGTAGCAATGGAACCATCATGACAGGTCTTGTTTGCAGAAATTGGTGATGAAGATGTGATATGACAATGGCTGATTTAAGGACCAATGGGAGGCCAGAAGCCATTGGAGAAATTGCAAGTGATATCTAGCTAAGGGAACTAGAGTAATTGAAGTTAGTGCCTGTAGGATTAGTCTGGCTGGAACATTTCTGTTCTGAATAATATGGCTGACTTGTGATCTGATCAATTTTGGAGGCTTTCTATTGGAAGTGAAGCAAGTCCTGTAACTGTATTTAACAGAGCTCTGATAAATTCCATCTGTTGTGCAGGTTGCAGATTTGACTTTTCATAATTTATTGATATGCCTAAAGAAGTGCAAAGATGCAGTGTATAACCTCTTGTCCTTTCTAGTTGATGCCTGGTGGTAGAGATAAGGAGCCAGTCATCGAGATAAGGAAAACTTTGAAGTCCCTGCAGTCTGAGATGAGCTGCTACAACTGCAATGCATTTGGTAAACACCCTGGGGGCTGTGGTGAGACCAAAGGGCAGTACTCTGAACTGGAAATGACTGTCCTCCTCCCAGCCAGAAGTGCAGGAATCTCCTGGAACATTTGTCCATTTTTATATGGTAATACACATCCTGAAGATCTATACAGCACATCTAATCGTCTTTTTGCAAGAATGGAAGTACTGACTGTACCAAGACCATCTGGAATTTAGTTTGATGAAATACCTTGTTGAACTGGCTGAGATCAAAATGGGTCTCCAGTCCCCTGTCTTTTTGGGCACTAAAAAGGAATCTTGAGTAAAACCTGGATCCTTTTTGATCTGATGGGGCTTCTTGGATGACTCTTTTTTCGAGCAGTTTTTGCATTTCTATGACTGCTGCTGCTGCCCTGTGACTGGGTGGAATGTCCAGGAGTCTTTTTTGTATTTTTGGAGTTGACAAAATGGGAATGATGTAGCCTCAGGAGATGATTCCCTGCACCCATTTGTCTGATGTTACTTGAAGCCAGGCAGATTGGTGCAGGGATAATCATCCCGACTGCCTCCAGAGAAAGGCAATTGGGCCTCCATTCAGGAGCACTGAAAGAAGTTACCAGAGAAGGAATCTCTGGACCCCTGATTCTGTGGGGCACGTCTGCATCTAGGATGGCATCTTCCATTATTACTTCACCTTCTTCCCTGGGGAAAGTCCTTGCCACATGAGTCCTAGAAAGGCCGTTGGGACTTTTTGAACCATAGCCTCTCACTTCTCTGGTTCCTAGAATAGGGCCATTGAGGAGTGGAGAAGTGTATGCCTATGGCAGAAAGAGTCTTTCCATCCTTCTCACATCTGGCCAGTGTGTCTTTAACCTTGGGTCCAAACAGGGATGTTCTGCCAAATGAAGGATTGATGAATGAAGATTTAAATGGCTCCACAAAGTCAGACAAGCACATCCAGGTGTGTCTCCTAATGGCAACGGCTGAACCCGCTGCTCTTGTCATCCCTTTGGCTGCATGGGCTATTAGCCTCAAGGATGAGTTGGAAATTGATTCGAGGGTGGTGAGCTAAGAGGTAACTTTCCTTGTCTCATACCTATTCGGCTACTGCTCCTGTGAGACAATCTGACAGTTCCTTAATCATATTTCTCTGCAACCTGGTAAAGTGGCCATGTAATTCAAATACCTGAGATCAAAGGTCATTGAAGCATAAATGTGTTTCCCAAACCTTTCTATGGTCCTAGACTCCTTGTTAGGAGGATGGATAGTAGGACTTTTCTCTGGCAAGTTCTTTCTTTGTGGCTGCCGCTATCACCATGGCATCTACTGGGATGCCCTTAGCCCAATGGTGCACTTCCTTGGGGTCAGAAAGGATCCAGTCAGGCCTCTTGGGGATCGGGTTGATGGAGTCAGAGAGCTTCCACTCCCACTGAGCGATCAATTTAATGAGCTTGTCAGTGGGTGGCCAAATCCAAGAGGTAGCGGGTTGGGTATGAAAAGCCTCCAGGTATACCGACTCCTCTGATGAAGGCTGGAGGGAACACCAGCCACTCCCCTGTTTAAGGATTTCCAGGATGTCCCCAAAGGAAACATCATCAGTGGGTGACCTGGGGAAACCTTCCCCTTCATCAAAACTGGTATCCTCCATGAAGGACTCCTCCAGGGAGTCTAAGTGCTTCCTCTTGCACTTTTTCTTTGTAGGCACTTCCTCGGGGGAATGTCCTGGGGAAGTATCTGAAGAGGAAACCACAAAGATGGGTCTCCCCTGAGACTTTTGTGCTCCCTGTCCCAGTAATGAGGCTGATGGTAGCTCTGGTCAAGGGGAAGACAAGGACTGGGAATCCACAATGGACAAGACCTTCTCCATGATCCGGAATGCTGCCCCCCCCCATAGTGGGATGGGAGCCCGGAACTGAAATAGACTCCTTTGGAACTGTGGTCCCACCCTGTACCAAGGAGACAGCCCTTGAAGCAGAAGACTGGGTCAAGCCAACGAAAACTGAAGCACTGAGGGCATGGAAGGTTCTGATAAAAAGGAAGTCAAACCCTGCCTCTCAGAGCAGGCGATGAAGTCTCGACCCTGGGAGACCTCCGGTTCAGAAAAACTGGAGGAGCTCAAGGAAATTCTCGGTTCCAGAGAAGATGCTCTTACCAGAACCAAGACAGTTGGAGCTGGGAAAGTCAGTGCCAGGAGCTCCAATGACTCAACTGGAGTTGATGTAGGAGGATAAGATGGTGTAGAAGTAGAACAGGTCCAGGTGCCAACTTGGCTGGGAATCAAAGTAGACTACAAACCTCTCACCGTCAAGAGCTGGTTCACCAGCCACATGATGTCCGATTCAGAGTCTCTTAGTGGATCAAACGGATGACGTAGAAGGAGATCTAGGTGGTCACAACTCCATAAAATGGCTAGGTAGTCAGTCCTTAAATGGATCAAACGAGGGAGAGTACCTAGATCTTGGAAAATAAATTGTTTTACTCTGCTCTGATACTGGGAGAATTACTGGTGCCAAAGAACTTTTTGTCTTTTCAGAAACAGTAGTAGTGGGTGTCAAGTCTGTCTTGCCTATCGGTGCCGAGGGAACTGTTGACACCGTAGGTTGTTTTGGCAAATTTTTTGGCAGTTCCAAGGAACTGCTTAGAACCAAGTGTGACCATTTTTTCTGTTTAAAAGAAGAGGAGGAAGAGGATAAAGAACTGGCAGTCTTAGACCTAGAAATAGCCTCTTCAAAATCACCTTTTAACAAGCCTTTCAATATCAACTTAGAACTGCAGAGTTAATGTTATAAACTTTGGAATAATAGGATATGAAATCAGAAAGGAAAGATCCTGAACTAGTTTTCATGTGCCTGCTTTTTGAGGCACTAGAAAAATCCTGGAGTATAATATATTTCTTTGCTGGGGAGTGAAGACTCATTCTATTACACTTGAGACAGCATGTCAAAAAGAATCTGAAGAACAAACGAGACAGATTGCCTGGTGGAAAGGAGTTTCCAAATTTTGGAAAGATGGAAGCCCGCTGTCATCTTTTGCCATTTAGATTATTTCCAGTACTGACATTTCTGACATTATTTTGTTCCAGATGTCCAGACACAGACTTTCTGCTATTTTGGGTGGTTGGCCTGGGTAAAGAGGGGTGGATTGCTTAGGCAGCCATACGTTTGTTTTGGATTATAACAATATATGAGTGGCATCTCCCTTTTTCTTGGAGTTTCTTTGTCATTTCGTATTTCCTGCAGAAAGTGTCCAAGCTTGACAGATGGCTTCTAATATACCTAGGGACTGGTGACAGAAAAAGCTGTTTTACTCCTTGAATTAACTTACATCCTTTATCCAAATTATTTTAACTTCAGCACAGAGGAAACCAGAGAGGTCATTCTTCTCTAATGGAGCATTAACAATTTGGAATTTAATATCTTCAGAGAGATTCTGCAATCTAAACCAAGCATATCTACCCATTACTGATCCAGTAACAGCATCTCTCAATACTGCATTAACTGCATCATAAAACATTTAATTTAATGTTTTGTGACCTAAGAAGCTGGGAAGATTTTCAATCAGAAGTAGCCACATTAGAAACTATTTGTTGTATGGCAGTAAGCATAGCAAGGAAGTATTTGGCTAGGTGACTTTGGCAATTGATTGTTCTGAATTCCAGAACCAAGGCAGTATAGACTTTCTTTCACTTGACATAGGATTGGAAGAGAGTAAGGGTTTAGAAGCCATTTTCTTGTTCAGAGAGAAGCCAGAGATGCCAGCAGGATTTGACTTGCTAATAGATTCTTGTGTATTAGTCAGTAAATATTATATACACACACACACACACACACACACACACACACACACACACACATATATATATATATATATATATATATATATATATATATATATATATATATATATACACACACAAAATCTGTCAGGGTTCTTCGACGCTGGGGCACAGCATCTGGGTAAGAACAGGAAAAAAAGAGTTGTGTATTTACTATAACTTGGAATCTGTGCTATCCAGTGTCATTATTCATCACAAATGGGTCTTGAAACCAACCTCAGATCTGAGCTGGCAACTAATAGATGGATACAGAGTTCAAGCTCCTCCCCTTCCCATAATCCCCTGCTAACCTCCAACCCTCAGATCAAGTTTGCTGAACAAATGGAACAACAGAACACTGAATAGGAGATTAAAATATCCCAAGACTGAACCATTCCACCTCTACCAAATCCCCAGAAGGAAGGGGGAAGGATGAATGACATTATTAGTATTAATTCTGGTTTAAGCACTTGGGCTTCAGGCCAGTTATTTTACATTAAAAGGGTTCGTGGTCTGCACTCTTGTGGGAGGAGAGGCTGGACTCTGCCCTTCTGAGCTGGGAATTTCTGGTTAAAGGCTTATAGTGCCTGCATATTTGAACTGCTTCTTACTGAAATTGGTACACCTTGTTTGCTGTAGCGTAGACTAGATCCAGGCCTGCTGAATCTAGCTTTGTTTGTATCACTTGAGCACTAATCCAGGCAT
Organism: Protopterus annectens; assembly: GCF_019279795.1. NCBI lineage: Eukaryota > Metazoa > Chordata > Ceratodontiformes > Protopteridae > Protopterus > Protopterus annectens. Next base: position 1,098,211,971 of record NC_056731.1, on the reverse strand, counting down.
TCTTTAAAGTATTCAATTGTATTTACTACTGCTTGGTAGTAACTTGATTAAAGTGTAGCTATCATTCCAAGTCTTTTGGATTAAGCACTTGGGCTTCAGACCAGTTGTTTTACATTAGGAAGGTTTGTGGCCTGCACTGTGGTGGCAGGACAGGTAGCTTACATCCTTCTAAGTTGGGAACTGCTGATTGAGGGCTCAGTGTCTGTTATTCTAAAAGTGTATTAGTTCTGGTTTAAGCACTTGGGCTTCAGACCAGTTATTTTACATTAAAAAGGTTCGTGGTCTGCACTCTTGTGGGAGAAGAGGCTGGACTCTGCCCTTCTGAGCTGGGAATTTCTGGTTAAAGGCTTATAATGCCTGCATATTTCAACTGTTTCTTACTGAAATTGGTACACCTTGTTTGCTGTAGCATAGACTAGATCCAGGCCTGCTGAATCTAGCTTTGTTTGTATGCTTGTTGTTTGTTTGCTTGTTATTTCCCTGAAACACTAATACCACCTAAAATGCGGCTTTTCAGCACTTCTGTGGATCCCTAGTGATATCTGCATTGCTTACTGTACTTATTTCCTTGTTTCACTTAAAAGAAAGTTATTGTTTGTCGTTTTTGCATTTAAGTTACCTGTAACACATTGCATTTAAGTTACCTGGCACTTGCTCACTAAAGCAATTATATAAGTCAGCACTAAAAAATTAAAAGCACTACACCCTCACAAACTCCCCTTGAGTACCTTGTTCCCCATTGGCCCTTTTTTTCAATTATAAAGGAATTCCCAGTACTATTCTAGCATGTCCAAAGGTCGGTTGTCAATCTCCTCTCCGGTCCAGCTGGTGAATCTGGGAATCTTGAGGCAATGTTACAACTGCCTCATGTACACAGACAACCCTCTCCTCCTCCCAACAAATTCCAACACATGTGAGAGATGCATCCATATAGCCAAACTGGAGGCTAAGCTCTCTCAACTCAGTACTGGCGTAACCAGTCAGGAGGAGAAGGAAACCACACTCACTACAATTCCAGTCTCACATAGACCTACCACGACAGCAAACCAAACACATAAACACACAAAAACATACTCGGAGGCTCTAAATAAAAATCTGCCTAAGCAGCAGAGACCTCAAAAGCAGACACCCAAGCAACCGCTACCCCAAAACAAAACACATGCAACACATAGCTCACAAAGCCAGTGTGCCGAACAGTCACAGCCCTTTAGGCTAAACAACACAACTGATACACTTGTAATAGGTGACTCTATCATCGGGCACACTGACGTCCCGCTCACCAGGCTGAACAAGAAGAGGGTCACAGTAAGCTGCCTGTCGGGCGCTAGGATCCGCCACATAACACAAGCACTCAGGTCACTCCACAGCAAGTACAAATTTGACTCAGTCATTGTCCATGCCGGTGTGAACGACCTGAGACGTACCTCCCTGGACTACATGAAAAGAGACATAGAGGAGCTCTCTGAGCATGTGGCCCAGGCCGGTATGACCCTGACCTTGAGTAGCATCTTACCCTCACCAAGAATGATGCCACAATATGAAGACAAGATGATCAATTTCAACAATTGGCTTAAGTATTGGTGTCATTCAAAGGGGATCCAATGCCTGTCAGCCTGGGATGACATGCTCAACAAGCCACGATGCTTCGCTAGGGACGGCTTGTACCTGTTACCCCTGGGCTTTCGGATATTGGCAAAGGCTATTGCTACCCCCATAGTGCCTTTTTTAGGCAAGGCTCAAAAGACAAACCCACCTCCATAGGTATCACAAGTGATAAGAAACTAAGAGTAATGCTACTCAATGCCAGAAGTCTAAACCTCAAGATGCACGCACTCGAAACTCTCCTTAGCATGGAGAACATTGATATCTGTGCAGTAACAGAAACCTGGTTCAAGGCTCCCGAGAGCACCCCAGCACTACCAGGTTATACCTCATACCATGCTTTTCGGCCCCAAAACTTGGACCGAACCACAAAAGGACGGGGAGTATCAATATTCGTCAAAGATACCCACACCTCCAGGTTGGTGGCACAGCACGAAGCATCAGAGACTATCCATGTGCAACTAACAGTGGGTAAAACTGCCTTCCAGTTTATAGCCTGCTACAGACCACCCTCCCAAACCCAGGAACCCCACTCGGCCTTCCTGAGAACACTGGAAAATATGAAGGTCTCTCCAAACACCATTATATTGGGCGACTTCAACTACCCAGACATAGACTGGGAGCATTACTCTAGCTCTAACACCCTAGCCCAAAGGTTCCTAGAATTTATAAACTCAAATGGTATGGAACAACTTGTTACCACTCCCACAAGAGGGGAAAACATACTGGACCTGATCACCACCAACATGGGGACTCTATGCTCCAGACCAGAAGTGTATCCCTCACTGGTAAGATCAGACCATAAACTAATCTCACTGGATATTCACATCCCGACCCCACCTCCTGCCCAGAAAACCACAGTGAAAAAACTTCTCTAAAGCAAATTTCACATTCCTCAAAACCGAGGTGGAATCCTTCAAAGCCCCCGGGCCTGTGGAAAATACGGCCCAGACCGCAGAATCCTTTATAAATGCATTCTATGAACACCTTCAGGAATGCATGAATCATGCAATCCCAAATAAAACCAAGACCCAATCCTCCAAAGGCAGACGTCCTGTCTGGTGGACCCCAGCCATAAACAAACTATACAATAGAAGGAGGAAGCTACTAAATGATAGAGCAAAATCCCAAAAAGGGAAGGCATCTCTGATCAGTATTAGCAAAAAACTACGGGCACTCATAAAATCGTCTAAGGCCAGCTTTGAGAGATAAATTGCACAGGACACTAAGGATAATCACAAGGCTTTCTTTAGTTATGTTAGGAACCTGGGTGGGAATTCCCAGATATGCTCAGAATTAGTCCAAAATGACAAAAAATACACTGAACCCACAGACATTGTCAACATCCTAGCTGACAGGTTCAGCGCAAACCCCCCCCCCTCCCCACCAAAATGGCAAATATCTATCCCAGCAGAGTGCTGCCCCCCTGACATCTCAGATTCTCAGGTAAGAGCCGCCCTCTCCAAAGCAAAAAACACAGCATCAATGGGACCAGATGGTGTCCCGGGCTGTGTCCTACATGAACTCCAAGAAGAGCTAAACCCAGACATAAAACTACTGTTCAATCTCAGCCTTACTACAGGATATGTACCCAAAGAGTGGCGTACAGCAACAGTGGTCCCTCTCCACAAAGGTGGTGCCTCAGCGGATCCTGGAAACTATCGCCCCATAAGCCTGACTAGCTTGGTCTGCAAAGCTATGGAAAGGATCATCATGGACCTCATAAATAAAGATATTGGGGACCTACAGACACTGGATCCTACTCAGTTCGGCTTTGTTAAGGGCAGATCCTGCCTCTTAAACCTGGTTGATTTCTTTGAAACAGTCACCAAGGCCATTGATGAGGGGAAGGTGGTCCACACAGCCTACCTGGACCTCGCAAAAGCCTTCGATACAATACCCCACTCGGGCATTATAGATAAGCTCACCAGCTTAAATATAAACCCCTATGTCACTAGATGGGTTGCAAACTGGCTCAAGGACAGAACCCACATGGTTAGAATTGCTGGAGCCATGTCAGACTCCAAACCAGTTACAAGTGGCATCACACAAGGCTCAGTCCTGGGACCTCTCTTGTTCGGTATATATTTCTCGGAGGTACAGGCCAACATGGAAGGACTGTGGCTGACCAAGTTCACAGATGACTGCAAACTGGGCACCATAATCGACTCTCCAGCCGACACAAGCATCCTCCAAAAGGGCCTCATAGAAACAGACAACTGGTGCAAGAGCCATGGCCTCCAGCTAAATGCCAAAAAGTGTATAGTCATCCCCTTTGGCAAAAACAAAGTGCCCACAAATTACCACATAGGTGGTAATCCATTAAGTACAGAAGAAGTAATTATGGACCTGGGGACCCAAGTTGATAGCAGTCTCTCATTTGACAACCAGGTGGCCAAAGTGGTTAGAAAAACATTTTATATAGCCCACCTAATCATGAAGGGATTCACATCTAGATCAGGGGAAGTCATCGTGCCTCTTTACTCATCCCTCATCACCTCATCAGGCCCATAATTGAGTACAATGCCCCTTTTGGGATGTACCTTACCAGACACCTGCAGCAACTGGAAAGACCCCAAAAGTACCTCACCAAGAGGATCAAAGGGCTCAAACAGATGCCATATGCTGCCCGGTTAAAGAAACTCCAGCTCTACTCAGTGGCATACCACCTGTTCAGGGGAGATCTGTGCCTGACATATAAAGCCATGTCCAACCTGGAATTAATGGACATGCTTCACCTCAGAAAATCCAAATCCCATCGAGCTATGCGCTCGAGAGACTTGAACCTCAGCACTGAAATAAATAGGACATGCTGGAGGGACAGATTCATAACCCAGAGGCTCCCTTCACTCTGGAATAAAATCCCAGTCCAGGTTAGGCAGAGTCCCTCATTGACTCTCTTCAAGAGGAATCTTGATGAGTGGATGGGAGATTGTAGGTTTAACCCGGGTATCACTTCTGTGTCACTGTTAGACAGAGGCACAGTATACTAACCTCGAAAAAGGGCATAGCAAAATTAATTTAAAATGGGTGGCGAAAGCCAAACACATTCTGGCTAGGCTTACAAATGCCCTAGGGCAGATAGCCTAGTATGAACCTATGAACCTATAAACACACAGATTCCAAGTTATGGTAAGCACATAACTCTATCTGATGCCATCCATTTCAATATTCACCATAAATGGGTCAGAATCCCAAGCTAATATGAGCCCTGGGTGGCCTCAAGGAAGAATATACCAGAGCACAGAGGAACCAAAGGAAGCCTTGTTCCTAGACACCAAGTCCAACTTCTAGTGTGAAACAAAAGTGTGGGGATTAGAGCAAGTAGCAGCTGCACACATCTCATCCAAGGAATGTTTAGTCAAGAAGTCCAAAGATGTAGCCACAGACCTAGTAGAGTAGGCCTTAACTGATCTAGATAGCTCCACATGCCTGCTATCATAAATGTAGGAAATACAGCTAGCAATCCATATGGAGATAGTTACTTTAGAAACTACCAATCCCTTTCTGTTTTAAGAAAAAGCCACAAAGAGCTGGTCCAACTTCTGAAATTCCTTAGGCTTTTCAGATAGAAATGTAATTGTCTACTATGAAAATATAATGTGCAAGACATATTCTCCTTTGTTAGAGTAATTAAAGAAAAATGGTAGTTGTATTGATTGATTGAAGTTAGCCTCCAAAGCCACTTTTGGAATAAACTAAAGATTTGTTCTAAGGGACACCCTGTCCTTGTGGAAGACCATAAATGGAATTTTAATGCTTAGAGGCTGCAGTTCTGAGATCCTCTTGGCAGAGGTAATGGCCACTAAAAATGCCATCTTCAAGACAGGAACTTAATATTACAAGTAGCTGGTTCAAAGGGCTTTTGTGTTAAGGACTGCAGCACCAAGGTCAAATCCCATGGTGGGGAGGGATCTTTGATAGGCAGTCTAAGAAGAAGAATTCCTTTCAGAAAGGCTTTGCACAGTTTAGGAGAAAAGGTAGGGTCCTCATTCAAATGGAAATTAGAAATGACTGCCAAATGGAGCTTAATTGTAGAGAAACTCGCCCCATCCTGAAAAAGAGAAGACAGGAACAGCAAAATATCAAGAACCAGGGCTGAAAAAGGATCCAAATTACCCTGTATGGCGCAAATAGAAAACCTCTTCCATTTATTGGAATACACCTTCCTCATAGATGGCTTCTGGGAAGAAGGAAGCTTGGACTGTGAAAGGATTACTGGAACTGGAGAAACCATGTGTTTAAAGAGTCTGGATATTGGGAAGTGGAAGCCCCCAGGGATGGGAAATATCCAGAATAGGATCCTATATCCAGGGAGGATAATTTAGATGAGTCTGTAGAAGGGAGAACCACATCTGATGAGGCCAAAAGGGGGCAATGAGGATGAGAAGAGTCTTCAGGCAGCAAGCTTTCTGTAAAGACCTTGGGTATTAGAGCAGTAGGAGGGTAAGCATAGAGTAGTCCTGGTGACCAATTGTGAATATGACCATCCCTGGGTGACTCCCCTGCTTGAAGGATCAGGTCAAAGTAAATACTGCATTTGTGGTTGACTGGGGAGGTAAAGAGATCGCAGCATGGCTGTCCCCAGTGGTCAATTATCTGACTTGCCACTGATGGATTCAGGGACCACTCCTGGGGACTCAAGATAGACCTGCCGAATTTGTTGGCCAGCATGTTGGAACTACCAGGAATGTGTGTTGCAAGAAGAAAGCACCTGGAAGACATCGTCCATTCCCACACTCTCATGGCCTCTCTGCACAGAAGATAAGATTGTGTTCTTCCTTGCGTGTTGATATACCAGACAAACACCATGTTGTCCCATTTGAATTGCAATGGTCTCCAGTGGGAAGCACTCCTGAATGGCTTGCAAAATTAGTAGGACTGCTCTCATCTCCAGGACATTATGTGCAATTTGGTCTTTGTGGGGGACCATGTGCCTTGAAACATTCTGCCCTGAAAATGCCCCTCCACCCTAACAAGGAGGCATCCGTGGTGACCATTGCCTTCAGAGGGGGAAGACAAAATGGTGTGCCTAGAATTAGTTACTGAGACGGAAGCCACCAAGTGAGGTAATTTCTACAAACCTGAGCCATCCTGGATGGTCATGGAAATGGGATGAACTTGAGCGGACCACTGGACTGCCATGGTCCATTGAAGAACCCACATGTGATACTTGGCGAGTGGCACTAACTGGATGGCTGCCACCATCGAACCTAATGCTTGAAGAATCAGATGAACTGATGGGTGCTCTAGATCCACTAAGCGAGAGACTTGATTGCAAATGAATTGAATCCTGTGTAAGGGTAGTGCTGCTGTCTCCAATACTGTGTCCAATTGGACCCCAATAGACTCTACATTTTGGCATGGAGAAGGATTGGATTTGGGCAGATTGTGATGCATAGATACTGAAAAACAGTGAGGGTGTATCTGGTGGCCATTAATAGTCAATGCCTTATGGGAGCTGTGTAGAGCCAACTGTCCAGATATGGGAAGACCTGGAATCCATACAGCCATAGATGAGCTGCCACCAATGCCATGCATTTACACCTGGTGGGCTGTGGTGAGTCCAAAGGGCAGGGCTCTGGACTAATAGTGATTGGCCCCTAACTAAAAGTGCAGGTGTCTCCTGAAGCATCTGTTGATCTTGATATGACAGTATGCGTCCTTGAGATCCATAGAGCACATCCAATTATCTTTGCACAACACAAGCAGTATGGGCTGGACAGTGAACATCTGGAACTTGGACTTCTTGATGGAAAGATTTAGTTTGCTGAGGTCCAAAATCGGATGCAGGTCACTGGTCTTTTTTGGCATCAAAAAAAAGTGAGAGTAAGTTTTGGACCTTTGTTGTCCTGTTGGGACCTCTTGAATGGCTCGTTTTTTGAAGAAGGTCTTGAGCCTTGAGATAGGCCAACTCACTTTGGTGGAGTGGAACGTCTGGGAGAGATTTTAGAACCAGGGGGGGCTGAAAAAATGGAATGAAGTAACCCCTGGAAATGATCTTTAACACCCACTGATCAGACATGAGACCTGTCCAGGCTAGTGGGTGAAGGGAGAAATGTCCCCCAACTGCTTCCAGGGCAGGACAGCCAGGCAGCACTTAAGGAGCACTGACAGGGCTTCCTACCCCGCATGTGGAAGAGGACTCCTGGGGAGCATCCTGAAAGGAAGACCGAGTCCTGCGTAACCAATGCTTCTTACTTTCCCTCTGAGTCTTGGAAAAGGTATGTTGGGGAGTAGAAAACTTGATTCCCACTGCAGAGTCTTACCCTCCTGCTCACTGTGGGTCAAAGTTTCCTTAATGGATCGTCCAAACAAGGTGGAACCGTCAAAGGGGGCATTAGTAAAGGACAGCTTAAATGGTTCCACAAACCGGCAAAGGCAAAGCCAGGCATGCTGCCTAATGGCAATGCCTGTGCCAGCTGCTCGAGAAGTGGCCTCCGTAGCACTGGAGATCAAACTCATCGAAGCATTGGCTAAGGAAGTCAGAGTAGACAGCCCAGGAGAGACCAACTTAAGACTCTCTGGAGGCAACACCTCTGTAAGGGAAGTGGTGGTTTATAGCACCAAATCCATCTGAAGCTGGGTAAAGTGTGCCATATAATTAGTTGTTCTCAGTTCGTATGTAGCCGAGGCAAACATGTGGTTTCCAAAGCAGTCAATTGTCCAAGATTCCCTGTTTGGGGGATAGACAGATAAGCTCTGTTCAACCAGCTCCTTCTTAGTAGCAGCAGCCACCACTATGGCATCGATGGGTACACTCTTGCTCCAAAAGGTTTTATCCTTTGGACGACTGAGGAATTTGTCACCTTTCTTGGGCACTAGTTCCACTGTGTCTGGCTCCTTCCAAGCCCTGCTGGCGATAAGTTCTACAATATTCTTCAAAAGATGGGGTTAGGGAAGACCAACCATCTCTTTATTTGAGAATTTCAAAGATGTCCCCAAAGGACACTTCCTCAGATGGAAGTCTCGGGGACCCATCTCTCTCCTCGAAATCCATGTCTTCCATGAGGGACTCTCTAGGGGAGTCCAAGTGTCTCTGCTTACATGCTCTCACCAAGGGGTTTCCTCCATTGTGGGCTCGGCGGAGAACTCAGTAGAGACAGGAATCCCAAGTGGGGCTGACCCTGGAAGGGTGATGAGGCCTTGACACCCAAACCCGAGAGATGCTGTGGGGGACCTAGAGAAGGAGAGGTGACTGCCAAACCGGAGAAGGTCCTCTCTACTGCCCAGAAGGCTGATGTGCTGGATGAAGCTCTCCCTCCTGCCTGGTGGCTGGAGCTGCCCAGGGGGAAGAAGGGACCCTGATGCAGCACCAAAGCCCCGATGATATAGGCCCTGAGCTGTCCAGTACTAAAACCCCCCAAAGGAAGGCAGTGGTCCAAAAATTCTGGACCCAACCTCACTCCCAGAGAGCCAGCACTGACTTCACAGGGATGAGATACCATCTGTTCCAAGGGCAGCAGAACAGAACCAGCCAGGGACCCTGACGGTGTTGAGAAGGGAGGAATACTGGACACTGTTGGCCTCTCACTAGGAATACTGTGGTCCTGACATTCCAAAACTGGATGGATTGGAAGAGAAGAGTGGAGTCCTGTAGATGGGGAAGGTCCCCTGGGCATCTGAGCTGGGGACAACAACAAGCCCAACTTGATTTGGGCTTTGAGGAAATTCCTCATCATCCTGTCCATGCTTGAGGACCTGGAAGATGCTAACGAATGGCCCAAGCTAGCTGGTTATCCTGCCTTGGATCCCATTGCCCTACGGTCCTGGGAGAGGGACCGACTCCAATGCATCGGATCAGATTTTCTGGAAGACCTAGTTGGGGAACTCTCAATGACAATCGGCTCTGACAGAGCAATCGGATCCAAAGTCCTGGAAGGATCTGATGCTTTGGACTGAGCTCCAGATGTATTTGACAAACGGGTTGGATCCAGTGAAGCCTTGTGCCAATTCAGATCTGAAGGCCTCTGTGGCACCAAGACCTCGGATCTGAGAGACTAAGCTGAGGCTGTTGGAGCAGAAGACCCCAGATTCAAAGCCACAGAGCTTGGACTCAGATCTGGGAATCTGCGATCTGGGAGCCTAGGTTTCTTAGAGATGGAGGGTCCTGAGAGGACTTGGTGAGACAGTCCGAGGGCAGAGGACCAACCTGAGCCAAGCCCTTCAACAGTAACTTATTGCGGTGCTCCATAAGGACCCTGGGGTTGAATGTGGCACAAATGTTGCATTCAACCTCCAGGTGCACTGCTCTCAAGCAGTAAAGACACTCCTCATGCGAATCAGAAAAATAAGCTATGTTCTTACCATAACATTTCATCTGTGTTGTTCATCTTCATTCATTCATTACTGATGGGTGTCAGTTCTGTCCTCGGAACCGAGTCGGCCTTATAACAAGCTAGTGCCAGCCAAAAAACTCTCGAGCCAAGCTTTTACCCTCAATGCCCTTCTCCCTGTTACCTCAGATCGAGTTTGCCCATAATAAGTAAAGCAGAAGCTTTTTCTGAGCAGAAACCCTAAAGAAAAGAGTAGGACCCAATCTGATTCTCCAGGAGCCTCTTGAGGGGGAAGATAGGTGGGACGCAATGAATGAATGAAGATGAACAACACAGATGGAACATTATGGTAAGAACATAACTTCTTTATCTGATATTGTTAATCTTCATTCATTCCTTACTGATGGGACAGAATCCCTAGCTACTTTTAGTCCTGGGAGGCCCTTATGGAAGGATGTACCTGAGTACCATTGAACTAAAGGATGCTCTTCCCCTGGAGACCAAATACAATTTGTAATGAGTGATAAAGGTATGAGGGGTAGCCCAAGCTGCAGCTGCACAAATATCATCCAATGAAGCCTTAGCATGAAAAGCAACAGTAGTTGCCACTGACCTGGTGGAGTGTGCTTTGACTTTGCATGGCAGAGAAATTTTATTTTGTTGGTAAATTAAGGATATACAGTTTCTCAACCACTTCAACAAGGTTACTTTTGAGACAAGAGTTTCCCAGTTTGGGGCCTGAATAGGACACAAATAGCTGGTCTGATTTATGTACTGACTTTGTTCTGTCCAGGTAAAAAACTTAATTGCCTATGCACATCCAGCAAATGGAGACAGTATTCCCCTTTGTTTGAGTAGTTGGGAAAAAAGACTGGTAGGTCAATCATTTGGTTAACTGTCAATTCTGAAATAACCTTGGGCAGAAAGGAAGGATTAGTCCAAAGTGATACTCTGTCCTTATAAAATACCAAGTAAGGGCGCTTAATATACAAGGCCTGAAGCTCAGAGATGCATCTGACTGATGTGACAGCTATCAATAATAGTGATTTCCAGGACAGGAACTTTAAGTCACAAGTAGAAGCAGGTTCAAAAAGTGATCATATCAGGGACTGTAGTACTAGCGTTAAATTCCAAGGTTCGATGGGTTCCCTGAAGGGTCGTTTGATATGAGACTCCTTTTAAGAAAGTTTTACAGAGATGGTGGGAGATGAGTGATGAGTATTCAAATCCATTATGGAAGTTTGAGATAGCAGCTAAGTGTACTCAGGTGGTTGAGGCTGCTGCTCCTGAATGAAGAAGACCTGCAAGATAATCCAAAACCACACTAACAGGGGCTGTAGAGGCATCTAGTTGTCTTTGTTGGGACCAAATAAGGAACCTCTTCCACTTGCTGAGATAGAGTTTTCTGGTGGATGGTTTATGTGAAGCCAGAAGGATATTACATACTGGGGAGGTAAGGTTATTCTGCCTGGCAATTACCGAAGTGGAGAAACCAAGCTGTCAGCTTGAGACTGGATATGTTTGTGTGAGTCAACCCTTGTGGATGTGAGATCAATTCTGGAGTTGGATCCAGAATCCAAGGCTGATATACTAGGTGAGGCCAGAGGAGGGGAAACCAGATTTGTTGTGGCCAGTAAGGGACAATGAGGATTATTCTGCTTCTCAGACAAAGGGCTTTCTTTAGAACTTGGGGAATCAGGGAAAAGGGGGGGAGGCATACAACAGTCCTGTGGGCCAATCGTGTATCAAAGCATTCCTCGGGATTCCCCCTTTGAGAGAATTAGGGCAAAGTAGCTGCTGTATTTGTGGTTTGCTGGGGAGGTGAAAAGGTCGCAGCAAGGCTGGCCCCAGTGGCTGAAGATCTTTGCTGCAATAATTGGGTTGATACCACTCATGAGGCAGTAGAATACATCTGCTCAGTTTGTCTGCAATTACATTGGAATGCCCAGAAATATGCATTGCAAAGAGAAAGCGGTTGGAAGCTCTTGCCCACTGTCAAATTCTCATGGCCTCTTGACACAATGGGTACGACTTAGTTCCCCCTTGTTTGTTGATGTACCAGACCACTGACATGTTGTCTGACTAAATAGCAATTGTCCCAGATGGTAGGATGGATTGAAATGTTTGCAACGCTAGCAGCAGTGCCCTCAGTTCAAGGACACTGATATGCAGATTGGCCTCTATGTCTGACCAAGTACCTTGGACCGTCTTCCCTTGGCAAAGCCCTCCCCTATCAGAGAAGCATCCATAATCACTGTGGCCCTGGGCTGTTGTGGGCAAAAAGGGCGACTCCATAGTTCTTCGTCTGGCTTCATCCACCACATTAGATCCTGTTTGCATCGTGGAGTTATCTGTATTTGAAAGGACAGAGGATGTTGTAAGGGGTACCATTGTGTTAGAAGGAGCCACTGGAGAATTCTCATGCATAGTCTTGCCATGGGCACTATGGTTATTGATGCTGCTATGGAACACGGGAGTTGTAGAACTGTTCGAGCTGGGGCTAGGTTTTGACAAAATATCACCCAGATTTGGGATCTTATCCTGTGTAGTCTGTGGTTCAAAAGAGAGACTAGGAAATCATGTGTGTTGAAATTTGCCCCTATAAACTCTAAGGTTTGAGAGGGAATCAAGTTGTATTTTCGCCAGTTTATTGAGATTCCCAGAGATTCTGATAGTTTGAGAGTGTAGTTTAGGGCCATCCCCAGTAGATGCTTGTTGTGGGTGGTGAGGAGCCAGTCGTCTAAATATGGAAACACCTGGAATCCTTGTAGTCTCAAGTGAGCTGTTACCACTGCCATGGATTTGCTGAACACTCTGGGGGCTGTAGTGAGTCCAAAGAGCAGCACATAGAATTGAAAGTGATTGGCTCCTAGCCAGAAGCAAAGAAATCATCTGGAGTGTTTGTCCATATTTATGTGGTAATACACGTCCTGAAGGTCTATTGAGCACATCCAATCGTCTTTTTCCAGAAACAGAAGGACAGACTGAACTATAGCCATCCGGAATTTTTCCTGTATGACAAATTTGTTTAGGATGCTGAGATCCAGAATTGGTCTCCAGTTCCCTGTCTTTTTTGGCACTAAAAAGAATTTCGAGTTGAATCTGGATCCTATCTGGTCTGGTGGGACTGTCTGGATGACTCTTTAGAATTTGTAGCACTGCAATTCCCCTTGACTGGGTGGAACATCAGGAATTTGTCTTTATGACTTTGGGTAAAGATTGAATGGGACATATTTATTTGCTTTTGTTAACCAGGAAAGTCCACTGGGCTGAAATGAGCCCATTTTCAATGGAGGCCCAGGAGAAAAGCTCCAAAAAAAAAAAAAAAAATTAAGAGATTATTTAGAGAATAACAGCATTTAACAATATACAATAGAATAATCTAGGAGTCAGAAGTGATATAGTAACATAGGCAATGTATAGCAACATTTTATGGAAGACTTGGGTGCTTGGCAGGTATTCAATAGATCAGACAAATGATAATCTGCATTTACACAATTTTTACATACCATGTGAGGCAGGGTGAGGCACACTGTGCTGTGACTAAGGGTAAGTGCACAATAGGGAGAGTGTGGGTATCTAAGAGATGAGTCAGGTTAGTAATCAGGTGACTGAGGAATTGGGGATGGTGCAAGGGCATAGCCAATGAGAGGAGAGATGCTGGTAGAGTGATTTTTTTTTTGAATGATGGGGCATTATTTATAGTCCATAGAGAAGGTGGAAGGGCATTCCAGAGTTTAGCTACAGTGAAAGAGTAAAGGTATTGGCCTACAGGGAGTTTAGGTCTCTTATCTTGGATAAGTGATTGACTTTCAGATCTTAACGAACAGTTTGGTTGATTAAGAGTCAGAAGTGAAGTCAGGGCATTTAGAGGAATTATAGATGATTTTGTGTGCTGTGGCTAGTTGTATGCAAGTTAGGTGTTGTGGGAGTTCTAGCCAGTTCAGGGATTGTAATGAGTGACAGTGGTGGGAGGAATATTTTGCTCTAGTAACAAATTTAGCAATTTTGTTATAGCAGTTCTCCATTTTATTTTTTAATGACAATTGGATGTTTGTCAGAATGGGGGCACCATAGAGGAGAGAAGGTAGAAGAAAAGTTTGGGCAAGTGTTTTTCTAATACAGTACTTTAAAGAGCGTTTGTGTCGGTAGAGGGTACCAAGGTTTTGGTGTGGTTTTTTTTGATGGTGTGGATGTGTGCTGGTCAAAGGTTAAGTTGCCATCTAAGGTTATGCCAAGTAACTTAGTATGGGAAACTACCTCTAAGGCAGTCTTGGAGGAGAAAATGATGAAATCAGATTTATTAATGGTGATACTTTTTTTGGGGCATAAAGAGCAAGAGTTTTGTTTTATTTGGGTTGAAGGCGAGGTGATTATTTGTCATCCAGATTTCAGTAATAGAGAAAGCATTCTGGGTGATGGTCAGAAGTTCGGTTTCAGAGTTACCAGAGCAGATAATAGTAGAATCATCCGCGTATTGAACTATAGATGCATGAGTGAGAGTGGAGTGAAAGTCCACTGGTTATGATCCGTTGCACCCATAAATCTACTGTTATTGTAAGTCAGGCAGAATGGTAGAAGGAAAAACGTCCCAGACTGCCTCCAGAGGAAAGCAATCAGGCTGCTCCTCAGGTATGTGGACAGGGTTGACCAGAGAAAGAATCTCTAGAGCCCTGGTTATGTGGACCCCTTCTGCCTCTGTAGGGGCACCTTCCAGATGGGTTACCCCTCTGCCCTGGGGAGTATACTCGCCATGTGTCATTGAAAGGACCCTGTGATTTCTTATGCCACATCTTTTTACTCCTCTGGTTCCTAGAGTTGGGACGCTGAGGGGCGGAAAAAATGCACGCCCACGGCAGACAGGGTTTTTACCATCCTTCTCACATCTGACCAATGTGTCTTTCACTTTCAGGCTGAAAAGGGAAGAAGCTTCCACTGGAGCATTAAGAAAAGAAGACTTGAAAGGGTCCGAGCTGTATGGTCCATTGGCATCGAAGTCTCATGCTTGGAGACATGTGTATGAGATGTGGCTGGTACAGAAACTCCTGGAACAGAACTTAAAGGCAAGGTTGGTGTCACAGTCAAGGGTGGTGCCTTGGGTGGGTATTGGAGTTATTGATGATGGCACCGATGTAGAAATTACTAGTCTTGGTATGGTTGGTGCCGAAGATACAATTGGTGCCATAGTAACTGGTGCCAAAGATACAATTTTTGAAGACGGCACCATGGTCAGAACCAAAGACAGTGCCATGGAAGTCAATTTAGGTCCTGAGACTGACAATTATGGAAGCTTTTGCTTGGGTTCCTGTTTTTTTATTACCCGAAGCTGATGAAGGATCCGAGTGAGGTCTCTTTCTACTTGCATTACTGGGAGTGGATGAGCCCTCCGATCCAGAAATAGCCTCTGAAAAGAGCGTCTTAAGGAGACCCTTCAGGATTAATTTGTTTTTCCTTTCATTAAGGGTTCTGGAACTAAACCCTTTACAAATTGAGCAAGGAGGTTGAAGAGACAAGTGAGGGACACCTAGACAATAAACACAGGAGTCGTGGGTGTCTGAATTTAGCATTTTTCAGCTGCATTGGTCACATTGTTTAAAACCAGACGCTCCCTTCTTTTCCAACATGGTTCTATAGATACTACTACTACTACTACTACTACCAGAAAAACAATAATCGAAAGGTTATATAGCAAGGAGTTTTGTTGTTGTTTAGAAGAAGGAATAAAACAGGGAAAAGGGAAATACCAACAATGGTATTTGAAGAGAATTACCACAAAGGTAGAGGGGAGAAAGGGCCTATACTAATGGTACTTAAGATTACCTAAATGGTAAGAAAAAAAACACATTAACAACAATCAGAAACAAAAGCAAGAGAGTGGGTAAATTAGCGATAAAATAGGGAAGAAAAATATCAGAAATACAATAAGTAATTTGAAAATTCTCAAAGTACTTAGCTGAGAGCTGGCTTTATGGCAACACAGCAAATGAGATCTGGGGTAACAGGGAGAAGGACATTGTGGGTAAAAGCTTAGTTCGAGAGTTTTTTGGCTGGCATGAGCTTGTTATAAGGCCGACTCGGTTCCAAGGATGGAACTGACACCCATCAGTAAGGAATGAATGAAGATTAACAATATCATATTAAGGCATTTTCCGACTGCAGGAGGAGCACCTTTTGAAACATACACACACCAGAAAAAAAGAAGAAAGAGATATATATTTTTCTTTTTTTAACTAAAGGAAAGGGAAGGAAAATTATCGAAGTCAATAACTAAGTAATGGGAGGGGAGGAAAAACTATTTTAGACACAAATATAGACTATCGCTATAGAAAGGAAGGAGAAAATAGACAAAAAGAGTCACTTATCTGAAAATGAGGAAGCTTGAGCCTGGATCATGTCCTAAGCATTTAGCAGCAAACAAGATCTTGGGGTTGGAGTTCAGCAGGGGATTATGGGAAGGGGACGAGCTTGAGCTCTGGATCTATTAGTTGCAGGCTCGGATCCGAGGTCAGATCCAAGACCCATCCATGATGAATAATGACACAGATAACATCAGATTTGAAGGTATCCCCCGAAAGACCTAATAATATGTAAAACTGCAAAGGGTTTGGGGAATACATGATGAAGCTCATAAATGTTGTGTCTTTTCGGCTTTTCCCAGTTAGGAGTCGCCACAGCGGAACTACAGTCTGCTAATGATTGGCAGTAGATTTTTACGTGCCGAGTTGCCAGCCCTGATGCACAACCTTCAACGAAGGTACGCCCATTCATGCATGTCTCCACACAGAAGACGCTCTAGCTGAGAATCGGTCAGGACGTCTATCTGTGAGGCGACAGTGCTACCGCAGCACCACCACCGCAGTACGTGATGAAGCTCATAATACTTCTGCATATTAGAACTATGTCTTCCTTCCCATTTCAACAGGTCCTTCATTTCTGAGACAGTGTCAGAAAACAAAATCTCAACAGGAGAGTCAGAAGATATAGTTTCCTAAGTTTTTGAGTCGCATAGTACTGGAGAAGATATGGGGATGGATAATGTAAGCCTTCCTCTTCATAATCAGAAGGAAATTCTTCCACAGAAAAAGCGGGGGTCTTTTCATCTTAGAATAGGAGGAAACTGGTGTACAGACCTTTAATGATTGAAAAACCTTAAAGAGGCCCTTAAGCAAAATTAAACCCTTCATCTTGTGATCCCTTTGCACTAGGAGTGGAGCAAGGGCTCCCTACATTTATCAAACAGCAACAACATCTGCAACAATGGTCCCTGAGCCGGGGGAGGAAGAGGAGAAAAGTGTAGCACCACTAGGAGCTATGGCCAATGACTCTCTCACTGTTAATATCTCTCAATACTCATTGAATGATACACAGATACATTTGCTGAACAAGGATTTATTATTCATACCAGCCCTTAGGTCGAGACTTAGTGAATTTACAACTATCAAATGTTTTGGAAGAAATATTACATCGAAGAACATTTTCGGCAATAAGAGTGATGAACTGCCAATCAATACATTCAAAAAGCCCAGTACTTTTGTACCAATACCACATCCTGCTCTAGAATTATTTATGCAAATCTATGAGGAGGATGTAACTGAATTATGGCAGAATAATCATCGCAGAGGTTTTCACAACCTCAACAGCAATGAACTAATATCTTTGCGAGAATTGATGAATGATTAAAGGATAGTCATCAAGCCTGCTGATAAAGGAGGTGTGACAGCTGTGTTGGATACTGATGATCACAGAAGAATGTATAACATGTTGGCTGACACTCGAACATATACGAAGATACCCAAATGGGAAGTAAATAAAAAGGTTAAAAATGTTCGATATTTTATATGACCTGCTCATGACAAGAATTGTTACATATGAGATGTAGGATTACCTTAGGGTTGAACATCCACAGATAGCAGTGATAAATGGACTCTCTAAGATATACAAGTCTTTCGAAGACCCATCCCTTCTACGTATTGTTTCAGGCAGGGGATGGGTTACTGAACCTACTTCTATCTATATCGAGCACTGTTTGAAGAATTTACCCACAGCTAGTACAGTTCTGCGAGATACTTCCCATTTTTTGGAGACACTACACCAGAAATTGAAAATGGTTAATTCACTAACTTATAGACCTGGACTTATGATGGTTACTATGGATGTTCTCAGTCACTTTACTGTTATTCCCAATGGATATGGGGTATCTGCAGCTAGAGACCTCAAACATCTGCTCTACTTATTTGTACTTTGCTGAAACTCATTCTAATGTTTTTTTTTTATTTGAGGATGATTGATTACTATTGGTAGAAGTGGAGGGTTGCCATGGCCACCTCATGTGCCAATGGTTATTCTAATATCGTCTTGGCACAGTGGGAAATGAGGTATATATTCAGTGAGATCAATCCATGGATGAATGACATTGTATACTATAGTTGTTTTGTGGACATATTCCTTATATGGAGAGATGAGACCAACCTTGTTCATTTTGTGAAGTATTTGAAGATGACTACCACCTTCTTGGAGTTTGATATTCATATGTAAAGAACAGAAATAAGTTTTCTTGATGTCAGAATCACTACAGATGAAACAAGGTGCCTTAATATGGCAGTTTTCTTCAAGGATTGTTGGAGAAATTACCTCTTGCGTAGAACGAGTATGTATCCAGGACACATCTTTCCACAAATAGTGAAGGGACAATTTCTTTGTGTATTAAGACTTTGTGCAGATATGGAAACTTATAAACATGGAAAACAAATCCTTTTACGTAACTTTCAAGAATGGGGATATAGAAGTAAGGATGCTTAGCTACATACCATGGGGACACAAGGGCTAAGGAATATGAAAGGACGCCCCTACTTTTCTGATAAGATGGACAATATTGGGGATAAGCAAGAATGTGAAGTCATGCATCCTATCAGATGTTTACTTACACATAGTTCTTATGTCTCCCAAATATGTAACATCAAAAAAAAATTGGTCTATTCTAACTGTAGATGATAACCTGAAATGTATAGTAGGTGAGACACCTCATTTTTGTTTCAAAAATCCCATGAATCTTAAGAGGCTGCTCTGTTAGAAGAATGTGAAGAGATCTTTGAGTTTTCAGTCTTTAAAGAAAGGCTCTTTTTAATGTGGAAGATGTAAGGCTTGTAATAGCATCAATACCACTAATGAATTCATGCACCCCAATACTCACAACAGATACTAGCTTAATAAATATGCTGATTGCAATACCAGGAATGTGGTTTACGTTGCTACATGTACCTGCTGTTCTTATTATATTGGCAAAACCAACAGACCCTGTATCTTTCTCCATATGAATGGCACAGGAAACGCAGTCCAAAGCAACGCCCTTGCACAGCACATCATGTCCAGTCCTGACCATACGTTTTTGTTTATGGTGTTAGAAATTGTTACTGAAAGCTTAAGGAGGAGGTGACGTGCAACAGGACTGAAACTGAAGAAATTATATGGATTTCAGACTTAAGAGCATATCGCCACCTGGTTTAAATGGTATTATCCCTTTGAAACCAATTCTTAAGGGGGTAGCAGCTCCTGAGATGAAAATAATTGGTTCCCTAGGCAGTGTCATCTGCATGATCATAGGTTGGATTCAAGGAGGCGGCTGCCCTATGGATGAGAATTGACTGAATGTTGACTATGATAATTAGGAAATGATATCATTGCATTCTATGGATCTGAAGAAGGAAGGTTGAAAGAGCTTATCCTGAATCTTTGGACTGACTTTTAGTTTTTTAATATTTACTTTATCGATTTTATTGTTTTATTTTAATAAACAGTTTTTCTGTGGTGGTTGAACCGGTTGTTTGTTTTCTTCCTCTTCATAGTTAGAAGGAAATTCATCCTCAGAAAAAGAGGGTGTCTTTTCCTATTAGAATAGGAGGAAACTGGTGTACAGGTCTGTAATGATTGAAAAACCTTAAAGAGGCCCTTAGCAAAATTAAATCATTCATCTTGTGATCCACTAGGAGTGGAGATGGGAAGATGTTTAGTTTTCTGGGACTTTTTCTTATGCGTTTCCTACTTAATGGTTCTGGAGGAGTTGAATGCTCAGACCTCCATGAGGGAGCCTTTTACCTCGTTCTTTGATTAAGATCTGAAGTATACAGTCTGTACCTTTGGTCAAACATTCTCGGTCGATGCTTGACATCTGGTCTGACTGGATGAGCCTGCTTTTGTGACCCTTAGCGACTTCCAGCAGAGTAACACTATAGGGGTCAGGCAAATCACACTGATAATCCAAGGGCTCTGCAACAACCACAGCTGAATAATCAGTCCCAGACCGGGGTACTGAGTACAAGGAAACAGCCCCTTATGAAACCTTTTTTCCTTTTACTGATATGGGATGTCAGATGTACAGGAGTTGGTAGCCATGAAGGTTCACATGACGGCTTTAAGACATGGATTCTTAGCATAACTACCAAGGCTATTAAGCCAACTGTGGATATTTTTAGGAGGTGAACAAAAGACAATACTGCACCACTGGACATAGTGTGATTATTCTACGCAAAAGAAACAAGCTGCGTGGGAATATCTGTACAGGAGCTACCTGCTACACAACCATTTTCCCTACTGCCAAACATAAGCAACAAAAAATAATCACGTTTTACTTAAAAAAATAAATAAATAAAAGAAGATCCCCGCAGAGGTACTTTTTCTGATCAGAAGGTTGAGCTAGAAGCTTTATCCTGAAACTGAGAACGCAGTGTTGGCAGATGCATGACTGAGCTCTTCAACTGCAATAAAGTCCTGAATTTTGCCACCTGTGTGTCGCCTTTTATACCAGTACACCCTTACGCTTCAGCACATGTACTGTGCACTTGGAAAATGCTCAAAAGCGTTTGTATACTGGCTGGATGTCTCATCCTTGGTAGGATTTGTCCCCCAAAGCTTTATACTACTGCAGTAGTGATCTGGTGATGAATATTACTTGTTTACTGCACTGTCACCAAATCAGAAATAAAAATATTTTGTTTTACCATGGACAAATGGGTTTTCATTTGCCACATACCACAAATAATATATCATAGATGGATCCAACTAAAGGAGTGTAGTCAAGTTTAGTGTAGTGCTACCTTGAACCCCCATAGGTAAAACAGCAATTTTAGGTTCCTATTGTAGCACAATTTGTTGAGGGTACTACATGAAAATTTCAACAAAAAAACAAGATAGCTTTTGATATACAGATGGCATATCAATTGTTTTGGAAGTTCTCTCCATCACAGTATAATTTTTTTTTGCCATTAAACTCCACTTCTCTTGTGGCAACTTCTAATCAATATGCAGTGTACAGTAAAGGCCTAGGATATGTCTTTATTGAGCTATTATAGCATCAGCAAAACACAAGTATACTTGACCAAAAATAAATATTTTCATTTGTCACATGCCATAGACAGCACCAACCAAAGAAGTGTGGTCAAATGTAACAGTGCTGTCTTGAAACCTTCAAGAGTAGAATAGCAGTCTTAGGTGGGTGTTGTAGCTAAGGACACTGTGGTTATTGCCTCAAATCTATGGTTCACAGAGAAATCTGAAAGAGGGACTGAGATTAGCCTTTTAGATGCAGGGAAGGATTTTTTGCTTCAGAGGTATTTAGTTTCACTGTCTGATATTTTGTATTATACTCTGTTTCCACTGTGGGTACTGTGTCAAAATTCTACTTAGTATGAAGAGAAAAATAACAGCCTAGAATATTTGTTTATAGAGATGTCATTACACCAGATGTAAGAATTCTGTATATTTTACCAAAAAAAAAAAATATTTGTCACATGCCATGGATAGCATGTCAGACAGCAATCGCTAAAGTGGTATGGAAATTCAGCGTAGTCTTTCTTGCACTAAAACATCATAAAGGTAAAATAGCAATCTTAGATTTTTATTTATTTATTTGCAGCTGAGTATGTTGTAGTTTTTACCTGAAAGTTTAACAATGAAATCAGTAACTGGAACTGAGATGTGGCCTTTAATACACAGGCAGCATATTTATTGCTCAGAGGTGTTTACTGCCAGTCTGGCATTTTGCATTATACTCTGCTTCCTTCTCGGGTGGTGTTTTACATAAATATACAAACATATTTATTAAATTACACATGTACACACTCATTAATATACAAGAAAACAAACCATAGCAACATTTTTCATACAGTATACAAATTTCTTTTCACACAATTAGCATTCCCTCTGACATTACATAAATTATTCAGTTCGTTCCCTTAAACCTCACTCCTTCTGAACATTATTCTGCATGTATTTTTCTCAAGATTCCAGTTACTTCTCTGTAATTATCTATTTCATTATTTTCTAACGATCTCACCTTCAGTTATTTTATCTCCTTTACAATATTCTGTACTTCCATTATACTTGGTTTAGATTTTGACTTGTACATTTTTAAGCTAAAAGCACTAAGCTTAGTAATGCCTTACTATGTCTATAAAATTCAGAGCCTATGTCCAAACTCAAAAGGATAATTTCCTTAGTTACAATTTGCTCCCTCAATATTTCTGATCTAATACTCCGTAGGGAATTTTTAAAATCTGGCAGCTCATTATATTTACAGAACACATTTTCTGCAACTACATCTCTCTTTTCCATCACAGTTTCAGCATTTGCTATCAGACTGAAGAAATACTCAGTGACGTCTGCTTGGCATTTAAAATATCTATGCAAACATTTCCTAGCAATCTTAATCCTAAACCTTCTGGGCTTTGTTGCATACTTGAGAGCCACACAGATGTCTTTTCTTCATTTCTTGGTAAAGGTCCTTGTGCCTGGTGTACTGAACGTCTGTTCAATATGTCAAGTATAATAATGTCCTAGAATGATTATGTCATGACTTCAAAAGAAAAAAAAAAATTCCTACTTCTCCTGTATACAAATATAACACCACCAAATAATTACTGCGACTGGTTCAGAAACACCAAATGTAAAATGAAAAGCTGAACAGGAAACTCAAGATCACACATAACCAAACCTTTAATGTGGAAACACAAGGTAATCACGGTTTACGTGATTACCTTGTGTTTCCGCATTAAAGGTTTGGTTTTGTGTGATCTTGGGCTTCCTGGTCAAGTTTTTGTTTTTCTCCTGTACACAATTTTTTGTCCTGGACTTGTACCTCTTCAACTTAAGAATCATATGTAGTAAAGTACAATTGCTAAAAATAAAGTTGTCCATGCATCTCTATAAACGGAATAACCAGTTAACTGTGTTTAGAAGCACAGTGTCACAACATTACTCTGTGAAATTTGCTGCAATATTTCATACAGTTAGATATGCGTTCTTTTATTGTAAGATATCTTCAGTAATCCTACAAGTTTATGCCATTTGGCTCACAGTAAACATGTATATTGTGTATTTTCTCATGTTGTTAAACTTAAGAATACATCTGATTCTTGTCATATGCATGTTTTTATGAAATGAAAACAATAAATAACACAATTTTTCCAGAAACCATGACATTTTGTTTAATTTTATGTTGGTATATTTTACTTGTTTTGACAGAAATGCACATATTTAAGATTCTGTTGTATATTTTCCATAAAATCTATTAGGCTGTACAAAATACAGTGTTAAGTTGTACACACACACACACACACACACACACACACACACACACACACACACACCCTTTGGTGCAGAAGGCTTCGGTTCTACTCCTAAACTATGTAGATGCACTGCTGACAATGCAGTGCTATACTCCTGAGTGTGCTGTCCATTGGATGAGATGTTAAACCAAGGTCCCATCTGCCCGAGTTAGTGGTATCTCATAATGAATGTATAAGGATCCCATGGCACCTATCAAAAAGAGTAGCAGCTCCCTATGCCCTGGTCAAATTTCCCTTGTAGTATAAATACCACCTCCGGCCTCCACCTGAAAATAGGCTATTAGCCTAATGGGACTAACATGGTCAAGGAAGGACAAATAAAATAATTATTACCATGTAGTTAGAGCGTCTTCTGCGTGGAAACATGCGTGAATGGGTGTACCTTCGTTGAAGGTTGTGCGTCAGAGCTGGTAACTTGGCACATAATAATCAACTACCAATCATTAGCAGACCGGAGTTCCGTTGTGGTGACCCCTAACCGGGAAAAGCCTTAAGACACAAACAAACAATTACCATGTAGGATTATTGTCCTAAGAATTTCATAAGGACACACTGAAGCACTAGGGAGATACTGCCATTTGAAGTTAGGAAACTGACAACTTGCAACATTTAGTAATCAGTCAGGTGAGAACACGTGCACCTTTTAATTCTCTTTAGAGTGTGATAAACAAAAGCTACCAAAAACACAGTGATTTCATACAAAATGGACTGAATTTCTTTATAAAACTGAGCTTATTTTTTTATGCTGAAACATAAAAACTGGCATTACAAATTGAACTTTTTCACTAAAATTTAAGACACAGCTGCTCTTTAAGCTTTAAGGGTAAGAGTTCAGTTTTATAGATAATATTGACAGTAACAGTCCATGAAATTTCATAAAAAAATACTGAATCATTTTGTAGATAAACGTTTTTATATACGAACATATAAAAGTGCCTCAACAGTTAGTGATTACAGGACTGTCCTTTGAAAAATGGTCAGTTGTTATGGGCTTAATGTACAGTCATTGCTACATGTACACTGTACTCTTCTGCAGTTAATAAAATTATGCACACTGCTGAATAAATTCCTGCAAGTGGGACATGCAGTATCACTTACACAGATATTAAAAACTGAAAATCCATTAGTGAACTTTGAACCACTTCAATTAAGCATCCCTTCTTTAGAATGGGTATCTGGTCTGCTGCTACACTTTGTTGATAATCAAACTTTTACAATCTACTGCTTTTTTATGCCCAAATACTGAATGGAATTTGGGCAAAAAGACTACTCACACTTGCATACTTTTTTTGCAAAACATTTAAATGCATACTGTTATGTAATAAAGTGGCACCAAAAATGTAGTTTTAATTTTTTTTCTCCACACAAATTTCTTTCCTGGTAATCTCAAAATACTATGTTTGTTTTTTTCTCCAAGATTATAATGCTGTCTGGCACAACTGGTGGACATGATACTTATATCTGGAAAAAAGACAACACTACAGCAATTTGATGAACCACAACATGATCTTCTCTTCAGTCATTATCACACAAAATTACACAATTAAGTGGCTCTCCAGCAATTTTTTATGTTGCACTTTAACTGGTTAAATATTCCTTGTGAATATCCAGAGTCCCATAAACAGACTGTAGCATGTTAAGTGTTCTTTCCTGAATGCTGTTCACTTGTTCAGGGGGGCAGTATTCATCTAGACTGGACCTACAATAGCAAAATCAAATATTAGTAAACCTAAAAAACCATTAAAGCAGTCAACTACTTGAATGAGATGAAAATGTTTTAAATATATCAGGTATCTAAAACTGGTATACCTAGGCTAGTATACAGTGCAGCAACATGTACAATGCCATGTACTCACACATAAAACATTCATTATACAATATGTTTTATTAAAGAGAAATTACAGTTGTGTAAGTAAACTTACCATATCAGTAGGAGTTTGAATGATTGCTGCTGCAGTAGCCTAAGCTATATGGGATGTATCCTGCACAGGATAAAACAGCCGGCCAGCTTCCAAAGCTTTCAGAGCACCTTCCCATATGCCCAGTTATCCAGCTCATGATGAGCTGACTAAAAGTCAGGTTTGGGTGACAAGCCCTTCAGAGCTTTCATGGCAGCAAAGGCAGAAGAAGGCTAAAGCCCTGAGAGGACAATGCTGGAATATGACAACAAAAAGCCCATAAGCAGCATACAAGAAAATAAAGGGGAAGAAGTGAACACGCAGCTACTAGAGCAGTGATCATCTGCATATCTTTTATGTTAAGCTTACTTACACAACCATACTATGTTCATCATAAGAAGCACTACTGATGTAGCCTAAGCTATATGGGTAGATCACGATACCTTAAACTGACTGGGAGGATGAAGGAGGAATTGTCCAAGAGACACTGATGAATGGTCTAAGCAAAGCAGGTCCTAGACCTGGAAAAGGAATCTACTTTATCTCATTACATCCGAGTGATGCCTCCAGGTGCATCTGCAGTTAACTCCTACTGATGCCTCTAGGCGTCAAATATTGCTTGTTCATACTTGCATCAATAATTCCTAAAAAGAAGTTAGGTACTCGGGTCTATATTATAATCGCAAAAGCTGTCTTTCGCGAATACATGTTCATCGACACATAAAAATCGAAGAACGAGAACAGCACAGTACCAAAAGAGCAAAATGGAGAACGTCGAACACATTCCCAGAAGTAACAGCACCATACAGGTAAGGTAAACCTAACTGTACAAACCTTATCTAAAACACTTTTTCAAATGTTTTTGCAGGGGGGCAAGCCCCCCTGCACCCCCACAGCCCCCCTACTTAAATATACCAACTCAAACCACACTACAGTGGGGAAAAGGATTCATTTCCCCATCCCCATGATCACCCAGCTGGCCAAAAAAATCCATTTGGCATGCTCCATTTTGCTCTTTTGGTACTTAGCTGTTCTCGTTCTTCGACGTTTATGTGTCGATGAATGTGTATTTGCGAAAGACAGCTTTCGCGATTATGATCTAGACCCATGTACTCACCATAACGTTCCATCTGAGTAGTTCTACTTCATTTGTCTTCAACCTGTGGGATATTGGATCCGAGCTGGCAACTTTACTAGCATCTGTTCTGAGCTCCACGCTCCTCCCCTTACCCATAACACACCTCCACTACCTTCCAATCCCCAAATCGAGTTTGCTGAACCTTACTGACAACCTGACCTGAAAAACTACTTGCGACCTATAACTGCAGCCCGTAGGCTGTTCATATGCCATGGTCCGGGGGAAGGAGGGAGGGACGGTTGAAGACAAATGAAGTAGAACTACTCAGATGGAATGTTATGGTGAGTACATAACTTCTTTATCTGAAGTAGTTTACTTCATCTGGTCTTCAACCTGTGGGACAGAGTCCCCAGCTACTAAACTCCTGGGAGGCCCACATGAATGGATATTCCGGAGCACCGCGGAACCAAAGGATGCTCTCCCTTCTGGAAGTCAAATCCAATTTGTAATGAGAAATAAATGTAAGAAAGGAGGACCAAGTAGCTGCAGAACAAATATCATCCAAAGACCCTCGAGACCAAAAAGTCCCTGATGTAGCCCTCGATCTAGTGGAATGAGCTCTCACCTGACCCGGAGGAGACATACCTCTGTCCTTATAGACCTGAAGGATGCATGAAGAAATCCATCAAGCAACAGTGAACTTGGAGATAGGTTTTCCCAAAAAATGTTTATAGAAGGATACAAACAATTGATCAGATTTACGGAAATTTTTTGTCCTGTGTAAATAGAATCGTACCTGTCTATGAACATCCAACAAGTGGAGTTTGTATTCCATCTTGTTAGCAAAATTAGGAAAGAACACAGGCAAATTGATGGTCTGATTGATATTGACTGGTGATGCCACCTCAGGAAGAAAGGATGGATTGGTCCGAAGGGAAACTTTATCTTTGTGAAAAATCATGTAAGGAATTTTGATGGACAAGGCCTGTAGTTCTGAAACCCTTTTGGCAGAGGTAATAGCCACCAGAAAAGCTTTTTCCAAGATAAATATTTCAGATCTGCTGTAGCAGCAGGTTCGAAAGGTGGTGCGACCAAAGCTTGAAAAACCATACTAAGGTCCCACGGGGGAATAGGATCCTTGACCAGGTGGCGTAACAAAAAGGTGCCTTTAATAAAGGTTTTACACAGTCTAGAGGAGGCTAGAGAGGCAGAATTCTCACCCACGTGAAAATGAGAAATGGCAGCCAACTGAACCTTGACAGTAGATGAACTAGCTCAGTGTTGAAAAATATCAGCTAGAAAATCAAGAATGGTGGAAATAGGAGCCGTGAACGGGTCTAAACTCCTTTGAGAGGCCTAAAGGGAAAAACGTTTCCACTTGCTGAGATAAACCTTCCTGGTCGAAGACTTATGAGCAGCCACCAAAATAGACCTAACTGAGGAGGATAATCCAGGAGTCCTAGCAATCATGGGAACTGGAGCAGCCAAGCTGTGAGCTTCAAACTGTCCAGATTCTGATGAGGAACCCCAGAAGGGTGTGAAATCAGATCCTGAATGGGATCCAACATCCAAGGCAAAGCCAGAAGGTGAGACCAAAGGAAGGGAAACCATACCTGTGTCAAGGCCAAAATGGGGCAATGAGGATCACTTTTGCTCCCCAGTCGATGAGCTTTCTGTAGAAACCTTGGAATAAGAGGTACTGGAGAGTAAGCATAAAGAAGACCAGGAGGCCAAGCATGAACTAGAGTGTCTCTGGGGGACTCCACTGGCAGGAGATTCAGAGCGAAAAACTCGCTGCACTTCACGTTGGAAGGAAATGCAAAGAGATCACAGCAAGGTTGACCCCACTCACGGAAGACCTGTTCCGCTACTGAAAGATTCAGAGACCACTCGTAAGGCATCAGAACAGTCCAACTTAGCCTGTCCACTAGGATGTTGGACAGTCCCGGAATGTGCACTGCGATGAGAAAACGACCGGTGGAGATCGTCCATTCCCACACTCCCATGGCCTCGCGACAAAGGGGGTAAGATCTGGTCCCTTCCTGTTTGTTGATATACCAGACCACCGACATGTTGCCTGACTGAATTGCAATCGTTCCCAGAGGAAGAAAG
The DNA here is from genome assembly GCF_019279795.1 of Protopterus annectens. Taxonomy (NCBI): domain Eukaryota; kingdom Metazoa; phylum Chordata; order Ceratodontiformes; family Protopteridae; genus Protopterus; species Protopterus annectens. The sequence continues at coordinate 1,098,183,386 of NC_056731.1, read as the reverse complement.
GCATGAAGGGCCTGCAACGCAAGAAGGACCGCCCTCATCTCTAGGGCATTTATGTGCAAGCTGATCTCTACAGAAGACCACAGGCCTTGGTCTGTCCTGCCCGAACTATGCCCCCCCTCACCCGAGTTGGGAGGTGTCAGTGGTCACTGTGGCTTGGGCCGGAACAAAGGGTCGTCCCTCCAAAATGTCCGAAGAACACACATGAGGGATGACCGACAGACTCGACTGAGTCGAATTGGATATGCCAATGGCAGTTCCAACAGGGACCATTGTACAGCTAGAGTCCACTGTAGAATTCTCATGTGTAACTGGGCACATGGGAGAAGTGTTATGGTCACCGCCATAGAGCCTAAGGCCCTCAACACCAACTCCACCGTTGGGAGATGAGAGTGGTAAATCAGGGAGACATGCATCCTCAGGGTTTGCACTCTCTCTGAGGTCAGGAAGATTTTGCACTGTAAAGTATCTATCCTGGCGCCAATGTAGTCAATCACATGTACAGGATCTAGGAGTGATTTGGATGCATTAATCGTGATCCCCAAACGCAGGGCAAGGATCAGGAAATAATCCCTGGTTTGGGAGAGTAGACGCTTGGTGGGAGCACAGTGAGGAGCCAATCATCCAGGTATGGATAGACCTGAATTCCCTTCAGGTGAGCCGCTACCACCGCCATCACTTTGGTGAACACCCTGGGAGCTGTGGTGAGACCAAAGGGTAGGGCTCGAAATTGGTAATGACTGACTCCTAGCCGGAAGTGGAGGAACCTCCTGGACCATCTGTGCATCTTTATGTGATAGTAAGCATCCTGGAGGTCTAAAGAGCACATCCAGTCGCTCTCTTGCAGGTAAGGTATGATGGACTGTAGTATGACCATCCGGAACTTCTCTTTGGCAACTGAAAGGTTCAGGGCAGAAAGGTCCAGAATGGGCCTTAAGTCCCCCATTTTCTTTGGCACCAAAAAGAACCTGAAGTAGAAGCCTGATCTGGGAGGACGGTTTTGATTGCTCGTTTTTCTAGCAGCTTGGAAATTTCCTGTGCTGCTGCCTCCCTTTGCGTATTGTACAGGTGGTACATCCGGGAGGTGTTTGGGAGATTTGGGGGGACCCACAAAGGGGATAGAGTATCCTCTGGATATGATCTGAAGCACCCAGCAGTCTGATGTTATGGACTCCCATACCACTAGGTGCAAGGGCAATCATCCCCCGAATGCCTCCAGAGTACAGCAGTAGGGGCCCACCCCTCAGGGTTGCTGCCTGGGTCTGTCCGAGAAAGATTCTCGACACCCAAAATTCCTCAGACACCCTCTGCCTCTGGGCCGGCATCCATTGGGTCCCCCTCTGCCTCTGGGGGAAGAAGAAGAGCCGTGAGTGTCCTGGAAATACTATGACTTCTGGAACCACATCTTTTTTTGCCCTCTCTGGTTCCGGGAAAAGGACCTCTGAGGGTTCGAGAAGTGGATCCTGACGGCAGACAGTGTTTTCCCATCCTTCTCACTCTGGACTATTGTCTCTCTGACAGTTTTACCAAAGAGAGTAGAGCCGTCATAAGGGGCATTGACAGAGAACGCCTTGAAAGGTTCTGAAAATTGACAATCTGAGCCAGGCGTTGCGCCTCATGGACATGCCGGACCCAGCTGCCCTAGCCACTCCTTCAGTAGCATGTGAAAGGAGTCACATGGACTTGTTGGAGACTGCTTTCAAAGTAGCCATCCTCGCGGAGAACGAGACCCTGTCCTCCTGCGACATGGACTTAGGGGGAGACTCCTCCAGCTCCTTTACCAGGTCGCGTTGGGAGTCTGGCGACATGGGCCAGGTAGTTCAGCGTCCTAATAGAAAAGGTAGCTGAATCGTAAACCCGCTTCCCCAGGCGGTCCATCATCCGCGATCTCTGTCAGAAGGATGAACTGAGAACTCTCCTGGGCAAGTTCCTTCTTTGTGGTTGCTGCTACCACCATAGCGTCTACAGGGGAGCCCTTGTACCATGCTGGCCTATCTGTGGGAGGACTCAAAATTTTGTTGGGTCTTTTTGGAATTGGTTCCATGGTGTCCAGCTCCTTACATGCCTGTGAGGTGACCAGGTCCACCAAAGGATTTGCGGGAGGGGACACCCAGGAAGTAGATGGGCCCGTGCCAAAAGCCTCCAGGAACACAGACTCATCAGGAGGAGGTTTGGGGGCAGACCAACCTCCCTGTTGGCGTAGGATTTCCATGATGTCTCCAAAGGAGACATCCTCGGGAGGTGACCTAGGGGAACCTTCTCCATCATTCAAGTCAGTATCCTTGGTGAGGGACTCAGGGGAGTCCAAGTGTCTCCTCTTGCACGTATGCTTGCGAGGCACTTCCCCGGTGGGGCTCTCCGGGGGGAACTCGCAAGCCACTTGTTCCTCAGGGGAACCATCTGGGGCTCCTCAAGCATGGGCTGTCCCTCTGGTAAAATGATGGGGATCGTAGAAAAAGCCGAGGGGGTCTGGGTGGAGTCCGAGGGGACAGTCAGGGGTCTTGATCCAGAGGAGAGAACCCTTTCTACCATGTCAAATGCCAAAGGAGAATGAACCTCCTAAGAAATTAATAAGGCCGGTCTCCCCAGGTCCGACGAGAGAATCGGAGCTGGGCCTGAAGTGGACGGAGCTCCAAAGGAGAGAACTTGACCCAATAAAGGCGGAGCCGATGAAAAAAGTTCCACTCCCTCGGATCTGACACCCAAGCTCCGGGTCCGAGCTGGTCAGATCCGACACGCTCCAGGCAGCTGTTGGCATCGAGGAAGCAGGTACCATCGGCGCCGACCCCCTGACTAAAGCTTTCCTCGTGTCAGAATACTCTGAACCCGATGGACGGATCGGAATAGGAGAGATCAGTTGGAAAAAAGGAAGCGCGCTCCCCTCTCCTGAGGCAGAGGGGGATGGGAAGACACCCATCTGGATCGGAGTACGAATGAACCTCCTCATCATTTTATCCATACTGACCTCAGACAAAGATCGGGTGGACCTCGACGAGACCACGGACTCTGACCTTGCTGGTTGGGGCACCAAGGACCTGGAAGCGGAGCGTGTCTCCTCCGGCTCTGGGGAGAACCTCGGAGATCGGAGCCGAGGGAAGTCACTGATCCTTAGAGTTTTGACTGGTGAAGGGAGGTCCAGAGACCTCTTACGTTTTTCCTTCAACTTCGACTCTCTCTCTCCTTCTCTCTGCCCCTTCTCAGCTCTGCTTCTACAGGCTTTTGCACAGAAGGTTGAGTCCCAGCCTGGGAGGGAGGAGAAGCCAGGGGAAGAGAAGAAGGAGAGGTGGCCACAGCAACCGCTGTGACCGAAGCTGAAGACGAGGCAACTGTCTCAGAAGGGGGAAGAAGGTTTTCAGGGCCAACTTGGCCTTCCTATCTTTAATGGCATGTGGGTTAAACCCTGCACATATAGTGCAGTCTGTGCTCAGATGGGCCACGCCCAAGCACATAACAAAGAGTGTGGCCATCCGCAGGGGATAACTTATGGCCACACTCAGTGCATCTTTTGAATATAGGCTTATCAGCCATGGTATAGGAAGAAAGAATAACTGAAAAAAGAATGTTATTTCCTTCTTACTGAAAAACACCCACTCACCACACTCGCACACACAGAACACACTGGGGGGGGGGGGTGGGGCAAAACGCACACAACTACTCTAAACTAAGCTAACAACTCTAAAAACTAGAAACTCAATGCACCAAGCGAGGGGAGGAGAAAGGGGACCTACACTATCACTACCTAAAGTTTAGAGAGAAAAAAGAGATACTTTAATGTTTTTAACCCACTTACAACCCGGAGATCACGATGCTTTAGCTATTCACGGCAAACGAGATCTGGGGGTTAGAAGGTAGTGGAGGTGTATTATGGGTAAGGGGAGAAGCTTGGAGCAGATGCTAGTAAAGTTGCTGGCTTGGATCCGATACAGATCCGGTATCTCACAGGTTGAAGACCAAATGAAGTAAACTACTTCAGATACTGTGCTATGTACAAGGTTTTAAAAGATTTCATTTTAAAGCTTACACAATAGCAAACTCAACTGAATTAACATTTGGCCTCTGTCTACTCCAGGTAAACAGATATTAACTCTCGTTTTTATGATATTAATTTATATAGATATAATTTTCACATTTTTTCTAAATATCTCAACAACAAAGTAACACAGACAGAACTCCTTAGCATGAAATGAAAGCTCTCAGTTAGATGAATAAAATGCTGTTTGACAATATGTGTGTAACTTGAATGGTTGCTGAGATATTGTAGTTTGTTTGCAAAATATTACAAATGTAATAGTTACTGCATTTACTCTGATGTACAAAATTTGGTTTAAGACCTAGAACCTAAAGAATATTACCACTATAAAAATAGCTTGCGGTGAAGAGTTTGCCATTTATACTTCTTTCATAATCCCTTTAGTTCCAGAGATATGAGCATTTGTTTGAAACGTGAGGACATAATTTGATTCTGTCAAAAAGGCTTAGGCTCCGCACACTGGAAGTTGCATTGCACACTTCCTGAGCTCCATTAGAGTAAATGAGTTACAGCACTTAGGAGAACTGCCCACAGAGGACCAAGCCATTGTTTCTAGAATACTTCTAGAATCCAACCCTTTCCAGAAAGCATAGATGAGCCAAGGTCTTGGTATTGTAAGCCTTGAACCTGCCTGGAATTTGATTTTAATTGGTATAACAAAAAAGAAACAGCATGAGACAAACATTTTGAAATAGTCTGTTTTGACATAGGTTATCTATTTTTCTAACCTTCAAATTCAATGAACTTATCAGATGTTCTGAAAGAAATTTTTCTGTCAAGATAGTACCAGAGTTATCTGTGGACATCCAAGGTATGAAGTATCCTTTCTCCCTTATTTTTAGGTTCTAGACAGAAGACAGGGAAGTTGGAAAGCTTGGCTTAAAGTAAACTTGGATACGACTTTAGGCATAAAAGAAGGATTAGTTCTCACGGAAACCCTATCTTTGTGAAAAATGAGATAAGGTTAGTCCACTGTGAGAGCTTGCAACTCAGATACTCTTCTTGCAGAGATTAGAGTAATTACAAAAACTGTTTTCCATGTTAAGCATCTCAAGTCAGCTTGACGAGCTGGTTCAAATGGAGAAACAGTTAGCTTTTCTAACATAAAATTAATATCCCAAGGAGGAAAGTACAGTTTTGTACCTACCATAAATGTAGATGTCCGAACTGGATAGCATCTGCAGTCATAACAAATGGGTTGTCCTGTCGTCAGGCAGCCCTTCGGTCGGCCGGATTCCAAAGTCTGGGTCCGGCTTCGGCTGATGTCGCACTTCACCCGACGTCATCTCTGCTGGTCTTCGGGTATAAAGGCATCAGCCGACGCCATTTTCCTTAGTGTTTCTTGCCCCAGATGCCAGTTGTCCTCTTGGAAGGTTAAATTTTGGATAAATGCCAATGTTTCCAAAAAAGTAGAAGGCAAACAAAAAAAAAAAAAAAACAAGTATGTACATATATACAAACAAATACACCATAAGAAACTCCCCCCAGCTAGCTATTAGGAGGGTAAATACCCTAGGAGTACCACAGAGGGGAAGGAGGGTGGTTAATCCTGACTGCAGATGCTATCCAGTTCGGACATCTACATTTATGGTAGGTACAAAACTGTACTATGTCCTTCATGGATGCATCTGCAGTCATAACAAATGGGTAGAATACCATAGCCAAACTAGGGGTGGAGGAAGAAAAATTATGGTGTAGTTAGGATCCCTTGCAGTACAGCAGTGGCAAACCCTGCTCGGGATCTAGAGTATAGAGGTAAATTATAATGCTTGGCAAATGTATGCACGGAGGTCCAAGTAGCCGCCTCAATAATGTCCTTGGTTGCCACTCCTCGTAAGAAAGCTGTGGTAGTGGCTGTAGCCCTTGTAGAATGAGGTCTTATGTTCTGTGGAATTGGTTTTCCATGGTAGGAGTAACAGAATCTTATGCAATTTCCTATCCATTTGGAGATTGTCTGTTTGGAGATTGCTTTTCCTTCCCTTCCTGTTGCATAGGCTACTAAAAGCTGGTCAGTTTTTCTGTTACTTTTGGTTCTGTCCAGGTAGTAGCGTAACTGCCTATGTACATCCAAGGTATGCAGCAGTCTTTCCCCCCTGTTCTGTGGATTGGGAAAGAAGATAGGTAGGTGGATTGCCTGGTTTAAAGACACTCTGGATACCACCTTAGGCATAAATGTAGGATTAGTTCTCATGGACACCCTATCTTGATGGAAGATTAGGAAGGGTTGCGCTGCCATTAAGGCCTGTAGTTCCGAAACCCTCCTTGCTGAGGAAATTGCCAGCAGGAAAGCAGTTTTCCATGACAGGTGTTGCAGATCTGCTGTTGCTGCTGGTTCAAACGGAGGGAGTGTCAACTTTTCTAGCACAAAGTTCAAGTCCCATGCTGGTAATGGTGGTTTCCTAGGAGGATTTACATTCTTGATCCCTCTGAGGAACTGCCTGAGTAGAGGATGCGAAAAGACAGGTGGATCGAAGCTGTATTCTGCTGAAATAGCTGATGCATGTATCTTGATGGAGGAATAGGACAGGCCTGTATGTAGAAGCTCTGCCAAGTACTCCAGAATGTTAGCAATATCTATGTTCGACACATCTTTTCCTCTTTCGGTACTCCAAATGACAAACCTTTTCCATTTTCCTGCATAGTTCCTTCTTGTTGAAGGTCTGCGGGCTTCCAGGAGAATGTCTTTAACCCTTTGGGAAAGGTCTGGGTTAGTTGCTGCTATGTGATGTTCCAGGCAGTCAGTTGCAAGGTTTTTAGATTTGGATGTATGATGTTGTAGTTGTTCTGAGTTAACATCAAAGGTATCAGGGGTATTGACCACATTCTCTCCCGAGACATGCTCCTCAGCAATGGGTACCAGTGTTGTCTTGGCCAATTCGGAGCTATCAGGATTATCCTTGGACGTTCCTCTTTGATTTTCAGTAGTACCTTGTGCATCAAGGGAAGAGGTGGGAATGCATATGCTGTCAGGCCTTTCCAGCTGAAGGATAGAGAGTCCACCTTCCATGCAAGTGGGTGGAATGTCCTTGTGCAGAATTTTTTGAGCTGGTGATTGAGTGGGGATGCGAATAGATCTATTTGTGGCATTCCCCATTTCTTTGTGATGGCCTTGAAGATGTCTGGGTGTAGCATCCATTCGTGAGCATCCGAGGTGGTTCTGCTTAACATGTCTGCTAGGGTGTTCTCTTTTCCGGCACAAATATTGCCTGTAACTGGATGTTGTAGCTGAGTGCCAGATCCAAAGGTCCAAAGTCATTCTGCATAGGGGTATGAATGAGTGCCTCCCTGTTTGTTGATGTACCACATGACTGTGGTGTTGTCTGTCCTTATCATCAAATGGCCTTCTTTGAGGAATGGTCTGAATTTTTGGATTGCCAGTTTTACTGCCAGCATTTCTTTTGGTTTATGTGCAGGTGCAGCTGGTCTTGAGTCCACAATCCTTGTATGCATTTGTCCAGCATGTGCGCCCCCCATCCTAGGTCTGAGGTGTCCGTTGTGATGGTTTGGCTTGCTCGAAAGTTGTGGAAGGGTAAGCCTGGGTTTGACTGGCATGCTTGAGCCCACCATAGGAACTCCTGTTTTAGGCATGGGATTAGTGGGATTTCTGTTTCTAAGCTGTGCCTGTGCTGAGACCATAAATTCTTTAGGTACCACTGTAGCTTTCTCATATGCAGTCTGGCATGTGGGACCAAGATTATGCATGATGCCATGAAGCCCAAGGCCTGCAGAACTTTTCTTGCTGTTAGTTTGTTTTGCTTTGTTAATGCCAAGAAGTAAAGAGGAAGTTCTTTTTGTTTTTCTGCAGTTAGGAATGCCATCTGTTTTACTGTGTCCAATTCCGCGCCCAAGAATGTTCTTGTTTGGGATGGTATCAGTCTTGACTTTTGTAAATTGACTGTGTATCCCAGGGCTTGTAGCAAGTAAATGACCCTTTGTAAATCTGTTGTCAGCTTGCTTTTGTTGTCCGCTTGTAACAGGCAGTCGTCCAGGTATGGATAAATTTGGATTCCCTGTAGTCTGCAGTGAGCGATTACTGATGCCAGGCATTTTGTGAATACTCTGGGCGCAGTAGATAAGCCAAAGGGCAATGCTGAGAATTGATAATGCTCTGATCCTGCAAGAAATCTGAGGTATCTTCTGCAATTTGGTCGAATGGGGACGTGCAGGTATGCCTCCTTGAGATCTAGAGTTACCAGCCAACACTCCTTGCCCAGCATGGGAAGAAGATGCTGTAGGGTCAGCATTTTGAATTTTGGGACAATGATGTATGTGTTTAAGACGGACAGGTCGAGAATAGGTCTCCAACTTTTCTCTTTTCTTGGTACTAGGAAGAGTCTGGAGTAGAATCCTTTGCCCTGTTCTGTTATTGGTACTCTTTCCACAGCTCTCATCTTTGTTAATTTCGCTATCTGCTGTAGAGCTTCTATTTTTTGATTTGGAGGTAGGTTTGGCATTCCTCTTTTTACTGGTAAGGTGTGGAAGTGGAACCGGTAGCCTTGGTCTATGGTTTGCAAAATCCACTTGTCTTTTGTGATATAGTGCCAATTTTTCAGAAATAAGGCTAACTTTCCGCCTAAAGGTGCTGCTATTTGCTCCCTGGTAGGCGGTGTCAGAGCCAAGTCACTGTGATTGTCCTGTTGCAGTGGCAGTGGTTGTGTCTGTGCCTCGGTTATTGCCTTGCCACTGTCGTCCTCTGTAGGCACCTCCTCTGGATTGATTTCTGCCTGTAGAGCGTCTATTCCTGCCCCTTTGGGATTTTGTGGAGTCTGGAAAGGACCAATTTTTGGCAGGCCAGTTCCTGCTAAACCTTGGGGGCTGAACCTGTAAGAAATCTTTAACTGTTTGTACAGATTTTGCCTTTTCTTCCATTTTCTTCATTACTTGCTGGGCAGGTGTACCAAATAGACTGGCCTTATCCATAGGAGCTTCTAACAGCTTTGCTTTAACATGATCTGGTAAGACCTGTTCTTTCAACCATGCATGCCTTCTTATCACTGTGCCAGTCATGGCTGATCTAAATGAAGCCTCCAGTGCATCATAGCCACATTTTAAGGAATGGTTAATAACCTGTTGGATGTTATTCACCATTTCTAATACATATTTCTTATCTAAGGATTCATCAGAGGACAGTTTCTTAGTTAACTGATCAAGCATAAACTCTTGGTATTGGATCATATGAAACTGACAGTTTAAAGCTCTAGCTGAGAGAGTAGCAGAGGTGTAAACTTTTTACCCATCTCTCTAAGGACCTGGATTCCCTTTCAGAAGGAATAGGGTTTTTTGCTGTGGTCGAGGCTACTGCCTTAGGCCCCTGGGATATAGTTTCGGGATCTGCAAGTGGGGCCTTGTATAGGTGGTGATGAGTGTCTGGCACCCTGTAAAATCTATCTGGTTTGGCAGGGGCTGGAGGTAAAGAATCAGGAGCAGTGCAAACATCATTAAATGCATCATCCACAACAGGCAGTACAGGAGGTATAGCTAAGGGCCTATGTTGTGGTAAGTGCAGAAAAGTCCTAAGCCTTTTCTTGAATCTGAGAAATCTTGTCCCTGCCATTGGAATTGTTCTCTCATGGCATGTAAGGTTTCCCCAAAGGAAAATTCCTCTGGTGGAGAGGCAGCTGGAATGGATTCTTCAGCATCGGAATCTTCATAAGCAGAAAAAGGAGCCTCTGGCTGGTCTGTAATGTCTGAGTCATCCGCAGAATCATCAGAGGAGACTGGCTCGGGGCTCTGCTCTAGGTCTCTTTTCTGGGGCTGAGAGGCCCTGTCTGGGTGAGATTGGGATCCCTAATTAAGGATATTAAATCTTCTGCCAGAGTAAGCATTTGTGAACTTGAAGTGGGCCTGTGTGAAGGGGCTTAACAGGCACTGATTTAGCAGATTTGGCTGCTTTAGCCCTGGCAAAGGCCTTAATAGACATGGCTGCAGGAGGCCTAGCAGCACCACGTGCTGGGGTAGAGACATCCAAAGGGATGGTGTCTGATAAATCACTAGGAACCACAGTTGTAGGCAAAATTTCTGAGGTCGATTCAACTAAGGTTGCAGGAGCCTCAGTAGTAGTCATGGATTCGGCTGAAGATTGACCGGTTTTCTCGGTTTCGCCGAAACCGAGACACTTGCGGCTTGCTTAACCGTGGTTTCGGCCGAAACCGCGGACCGCGAGTGTCGGTCTTTTTCTTTGCGTTTTTTAACAATTTGGGTAGTCGGAGGATCCGACGGCATAATGTACGCAAAAACAGCCGAAAAACTGTTCAGCAAACTCCGACCGACGCCTAAGCGTTCGTCGGTTGAAGGAAGCACAGGCCGAACAGGCTGCTACGTCGTGGTCTGGGCCTAAGCAAGGCAGACAGTAAGAGTGGAAATCTTTATGAGGTATTTGTTTCCCACAAGTTAAACAGTTATTGACTTTTTCTGACATCGGCTGAGGCAAGAAAGAGCCCCCAACGGGGTACTTAGCTTTTTAGAAGTCTTCGAAGTAGTATTCGGTAGTAGTAATCTCTGGATCTGACAGACCAGCACTTGTGAACAGCTTCTGCTTCGGGTGCCACGCGGCAAGAAAGACTGGGGAAAATGGCGTCGGCTGATGCCTTTATACCCGAAGACCAGCAGAGATGACGTCGGGTGAAGTGCGACATCAGCCGAAGCCGGACCCAGACTTTGGAATCCGGCCGACCGAAGGGCTGCCTGACGACAGGACAACCCATTTGTTATGACTGCAGATGCATCCATGAAGGACATCAACCCCGTTTCCTATGAGGCTTCTTATGCAACACCCCCTTCAAAAACATTTTCCCATAAGCTTCACTGAAAGAGGGAAATCCATGGAAAGATGTACTGAAATGGCTGACAACTGAACCCTGCTTGAGGAAGTAAGACAGGCAGCAGGACAGTGGCTCTCAAAAATACTGTAGAACCACAGAAACACTAGCCCTGAATGGGTAACGTCTTTGGTTGGAATCAACTAGAAAACCTTTTCCATTTACGAATACATGATTTTCTAGTAGCAGGCTTTCTTGCCTCCAATATCGGCTGCACATCCTCTGAAAAATTTGCCTAAAAGGTATGAAAAATTCTCTCATTGTAGTTATTTGGGGAGGGATGCATCAAAAACCCTTGATCTTGTGCGAGTAAGCTCAGTATGTGAAGAAGCTTGTTATTGCCTCTGGCCACTTCCAAAACAAGGGAGAACTACTGCTGCCCAAGTCAGAAGGAAGTCATAACAATTACTTTGAGAAGTCCTTCTGAATTTTCAGAATGACCCTTGATATTAGTAGAAAGGGTGGAAAAGCATGCAGGGGGACATCCTTATCCAAAGAAAATAAAATGCATCTGTATTCCAGGCCTTCTTGCATGGAATCCAGGAGCAGAACTTTTCCAAATGATTGCTGCAAGCAGAGGCAAATATATCTATTTGAGGTGTTCCCACAGCTGGATGAATTTTTGGAAGACCCCCCCCCCCCCCCGATTCAGTTTCCATTTCTGAGGGTCTGTCATAGCCCTGCTCAGCTTGCTTATCCCACAATTTAGCTCTGCCAGTATGTAGAATGGCTATAGAGCGAGACTATGCTGAAAAGCTATATCCCAGGCTACCATGGTTAGTCTGCAAAGAGGGTAAGATGTGGTTCTGCCTTGCTTGTTTTTGCACCATATTACTGTTGTGTCGTCATTAAACACTTGAAGTCCTGGGGACCACAGATGGTTAGGAAAATTTACAGAATTTAGAAAAGACAGACTAAGACATAAACGTAAGAGATTTTATCTTTTTTCTCCCAAAAACCCTGCACTTTTAGCCCCATAGACATTGTTCCCCAACCAATGTCTGAGAAGTCGGTTATGACCGACTATGCTGGAGCAAGAAGTCAGTATGGAAGACCAGGAATCTGAGAAATGTTGTTTTCTCTACAAAAATCTCCCTTTTCGCAAATCCCAAAACTGGAATCTGGAAAGTGGGGGATGCTGATCCTAGGATCATAAAGATTTAAGGTACCACTGGATTTTTCTTATGTATAGTCTTGCAAGAAATATCATGAATCATAGATGCCATGAGACACAGAATCCTAAGGAACTCCCTTACTGAGACTGTAGTCTAAGTGGAAAAACTCAGGAGCAAATCTTAATACAGACTTATTTTTCCTACTGAAGAAATTCTCTTTGAACTGAGGTGTCCAGGAGACACCCCCAGGAAAACAATCTTGTGTGAAGAATCAAAACACGACTTCTGTAAGTTCTCTTGGAATCATAGCCTGTGCAGGAGATTCCTTACCCAACTGAGAGATTCTTGACACTTTGCAAAAAGAGGTTCTTGACACTTTGCAAAAGACTCTGCAAAGTTCAGCAAGTTGTCTAACTATGGAAAAAGGTGAATACCATGCAGTTTGCAGTAGGCTATCACAGAAGCCAGACACTTTGTAAATACCCTTGGAGCAGTAAATACAGACCAAAGGGCAATGAGAAATGATAATGTAATCCAGAGACAGAAAGCTATAAGAAATTTCTAAAGTTTGTATCTGTAGCAATGTGATGATATGGATCTTTTATATCTAATGTCACTAGAAAACTCAAAGGGGAATGAGAGGTAACAAGTTATGCACTGACAGCATTTTGAACTTGGAAACTAGCACAAGCTGATTCAGAAAAGAAAGATGCATAACAGATCTCCAAGAATCTTCTTTCTTTAGTACCCGAAGCATCCTGGAATAAAACCTAGGAGGGAGAGCTTCTATCACCCTCCCCCTGAACAAACATATGTTGAGTGACAAGAGGGAAAAGAAGAGTCTGGTCTGGCTGGTGTGGAGGAATCCCTACTGAAAGGACGGAGAGACTTCCATTGCTATTTATAGTCTTGAAGGATTGTTCTCAGAAACCATCTGTCTCACACTACCTGTTAACAAAGAAAGAGAGTGAGTTAAAGACTTTCCGGAATGAATAAAGGGCTGCCAGGGTGGGAGGGGGCTAAACTCCTTCCTATAGTCATTCAGACCTATTAGACAGTCCTTTGTTCTGGGGTTCTTGTGTTATTTTTGTAAACTCCCTGACATTGTTTTGCTTACCATTTGCTTTGTAAAGAAAGGAGTAAAGTGAGCATTGAATCCCTTGGTAAACTTGGAGAAAGAGGGATGAAAATCTGAGAACTCTTGAGTCAGCTTTCCTCTCTCATCACACTTTTGAATTACATCTGCAATAGAAGGTCCAGAAACTACTACTCTACCAAGGAGAAATTTAAAATTTAATTTCTGACATCCTCTCGGAGGCTTTGAGAATGCAGCTAGGTAAACCTCTCCACAACATTTCCAGACGCAGCAGCAGGATCATACACTCATTTCAAACAGTGGGCAGTCATTTGAGAAACAGACGATACCAAGTTACACAAAGCAGATTTCTCCTCACAAGAGGAAACACAATGCCAAAATATTCCTCATTCTCATGAGGCAAACAAACTTCAAAATATGAGCTTCACAGCTGAGAATTCTAAAAACAAGTATTGCAGAAAAATACATTTGTTTTCACAAATTTATCAACGGCCTTTCCCATCCTTGTCAGAATGAGAGAGATTAATATCAACCACAGGTTTAGCAGCAGCTGGATTCACTAAAGCAATAATTGCTGCATCTCATCTGGGATTAGTATATAAAAATGTAAAATATTGAGGGACTTTATATAATATCTATTGGCTTTTATGTGGGGGTGGTGGGGCAGACAGAACAGGAGGAATATGAATATATTCCGGAAGATCCATTGGTAACAAATCATAATACTTATTCAGAAACTGAGAAACATCACTGTTTTCCTACTGAAACAACTGACTCATTCTGGAAATTGTTTCAGAGAAAGAGAATCCTTCAAAATTACTGGCCAAAACCTTCTCAGAATCTGAATCAGAATTCTGTGGAGACAATCTCTGCTTTCAAAACATTTTGACATTCACAGTCTTGAGTCTCTTCAGAAAATGAAGAATCACTTTCTCTTTTACCAGAAAATTTTATACTAGAAGGGTATAGAGCCTGCACTAAACTCTGTGCTAATCTCAATAAATTACACCTGTCCAGGGCAACAGACAGAATACATGCTTAGGTTTTTGCTTCTTTTGGACAGGAATGTGAAAAAAACAGACCCATTTTTGCCCTTTCTGGCTAAGCAGAGTGGCATTCTCTACCCCTCCACCCAGGACCAACAAAAGGGTCACTCATTAGCCTGCCAAGGGCACTCCAACAGCTGCAAAAGACATGTCTAAACCCTAGTCCATAGTAGCTGTAGGGATTCAAGAAAATAGATGAGCCAGCTTTGGCCACAGCAGAGTCACTGACATGCAGCTGAGGCACTTTACAAACCTGCTGTGGTGGAAAAGACTGCTTAACAATTATTTTCTTTTTGTGTTTTGAAGAAGGAACAACTGAGGAACCAGTAAGTTGCTCCATGGTTAAGCCAATAAAGGTGCCGAATTTCTGGGGAAGCCTGGCAGCTATAGTTGGTAAAACAGGTAAGTTGTAAAAAGTAGCTATCCCCCATTAGAAACAGAGTAAAACACACTTTAAACACTTCAACCCTCAAAAGTAAAATAATACAACTTTTACCACAGAAAAATTAGCTTAAAGTTAGTTTAAACAACTTTTTATCACAAAAGAAAAAAAGTGCCACTGTCACTTAAAAGTACACAAAAGTCAAGTAACAGTCATTGAAAGCACTTTCTCCTAGCACAATTAGGTTTTACGGAAAATAATTTTCGTTATATGTCCAGAAATGGAACAATGTTGGCTAACCATCAGTAGTTGAAATCCCACACAGCAGTGTTCTCTCATCACGACTGGGCCTTGGATTCGATGTCAGATCTGATCCGGCACTTCACAGACTTAGATTCAAGGATCAAATTCCTCCCTCTCCCACAATCCCTTTCTACACTCTACCCCTCAGATCGAGTTTGCTGTTGGAACTTTAAAGAATGCCCAAAAATATAAGTATATATCTACCATTACACAAAACTGCCAGGCATACACCAAGAGGCAGAAGTTCAATAGCACGAAACATCAGCCTCTCCAGAACCTCCAGAAACATGGAAGGGGGAAGGTGGGCAGGAAGTGATGAATAACGAAATAGGAGAACACAGACACCAAGTTAAGGTAAATCCATAACTACTGATCTGATGTTATCCATTTAATTATTCATCACGAATGGGTCAGAATCCCCAGCTACAACTGAGTCCTGGGAGGCCCTAAGGAAGGACATGCTTGAGCACCATGGAACCAAAGGATGCTCTATTTCTGGAGACCATATCCAGCTTACAATGAGGAACAAAGGTGTGAGGAGTGGACCAAATGGCCGTAGCGCAAATGTCATCTATGGACAGTCTAGGGGAGAAGGCTGATGAGGTAGGAAATTACCTGAGAGAACGAGCCTAAGGTGGATGAGGCAACTCCAAATTTCTAAGAGAATAAACGGTGGAGATGCAATTAGAAATCCATTTAGAAACTGTCACTTTAGGCACTGCTTGACCACTTCTGTTCAAGGAGAAAGCTATGAACAACTGGTCAGATTTTCTAAAGGCAAATACAATCTCAACTGCATATGCACCTTCAAGCTATGGAGGAGGTATTCACCCTTATTAGAATGATTAGGAAAAAAAGAGGTAACCTAATATTCTGGTTAATATTACTTTCAGTGGATACCTTGGACATGAAAGAGGGATTAGTTTGCAAAGCCACCCTGTCCTTATGAAAAATAATATACGGTGGCTTGGAAGACAAGGCCTTTAATTCAGAAACCCTACTGGCTGAAGTTATGGCCACAAGAAAGGCAGTCTTCCAAGAAAGAAATTTAAGATCACACAAATGAGCTGGCTCAAAGGGACATTGAGTGTCTGCAACATCAAGGTCATATCCCAAGGAGAGGGAGGGTCTTTGACAGGAGGCCTAAGAAGGACGCCTTTCAAGAAGTCTTTATGTAATCTAGAGAAAAAGGTGGGTTCGTTATTGACATGAAAATTAGAAATGGATGCCAACTGCAATTTTATAGTAGAGAAGCTAGTGCCTTCTTGAAAAAGGGATAAGAAGAGAAGAATATCTGAAACTGGTGCTGAAAAAGGATAAAGAGATTCCTTTCTGCAGCCCAAAAGAAAAACATTTCCACTTACTACAAAAGACCTTCTGAGTAGACTGTTTCTCCTAATATAATTCTTGTGACAGGAGAAGCCAGCCTGGACTGTGTTACTATCACGGGAAGTGGAGAAACCATGTGGTTAGATGAAAGGATCGAAGGTTGAGGGGTTGTTCTGACAGGTAAGAGATGAGATCCGGATTGAGGGACCACTCGTGCAGGGTCAAGAGAGACCTTCTGAGCCTGTTCACGAAGATGATCGACTCCTCGGGTATGTGCATTGCAAGAAGAAAGCGAATGGAAGAGATCACCCATTCCCACACTCTCATAGCCTCTCTGCACAATGGGTAAGAACGTGTTTCCCGTTGCTTGTTGATGTACCAGACCACTGACATGTCTGTATGAATAGCCACCGTTCCCAGAGGAACGCAATCCTGAAAGGCTTGCAATGTGAGGAGGACTGTCATCTCTAGAAAGTTTATGTATAATTTGGTCTCCGTGGGGGACCATGTGCCTTGGATGGTTCTGCCCTGAAAATGACCCTCCCACCCCAACAGGGAAGCATCCGTGGTCACAGTGGCAGGGGGAAGAGAAAATGGTCCATCTTGTAAGAGATCCTCTGACCAAAGCCACCCCTACAGCTGCCATCTGCAAACAGGTGTCACTGGAAATGGCATGGACATTGGATGACACACAATGGACCACTGAACCACCAGCATCCACTGAAGCACTTGCATATGACATTTTGCTAGTGGTACGAGAAGAATGGCTGCCAACATAGACCCCAAGGCTTTGAGGATGAGGTGTACCTGAGGTGATGGAACCTCCAGGATGGCCATGATCTGCTGCGTGATCAAGTCCACTCTGTGAAGGGGTAATGCTGCAATCTCTGTGACTGTGCTGAGATGGGTCCCTATGAATTCTAGGCTTTACACAGGAGACAACTTCGGCTTCGCCATGTTGATTGTAATGCCTAGCATTTCGAAAGTCTGCAAGAGATACAGCATGACTGAAACCAGTCAATGCCTTGTGGGAGCTGTGATGAGCCAATCGTCCAGGTATGGAAAGACCTGAAATCCCTGAAGCCTCATGTGAGCCGCTGCTACAGCAAAGCATTTAGTAAACATCCTGGGGGCTGTGGTGAATCCAAATGGTAGAGCACTGAATCGGAAATGATTGGTTCCTGGAACACTTGTCTATCTTGATATGATAGTAGGCATCCTGGAGGTCTACAGAGCACATCCAATCGTCCTCCTGCAACAGTGGCAGGATGGACTGAACAGTAACCATCTGGAACTTCAACTTCTTGATGAATAAGTTCAATTTGTGGAGGTGCAGAATCGGACGCAGGTCCCCAGTCTTTTTTGGCACCAAAAAGAAGTGAGAACAAGTTCCGGATCCTCTTTGCCCTGCTGGAACCTCCTGGAAGGCTCTTTTTTCGAGAAGTGCTAAAATTTCTCTCTGGGCCCGTTCTCTCCGACTGGGTGGTACTTCAGGGAGACATCTATTAGGATTTAGAGGAGGTTGAGAAAAAGGAATCTAATAACCCCTGGATAAGATCTTGATCGTTTGTTATAGATGCCCAGGCATTTGCGTGGAAAGAAAAATGACTCCCAACTGCCTCCAGAGCAGGACAGTCGGGCAACTCCTCAAGGGCAGTGAAATGGCTTCTTAAACAAAGGTTCCCTCCAGCCCTGATTCTGAGGACCCCATCTGTCTCTAGGATGGCATCTGACATTGAATCCTCTGCCCTGACTCTGGAAGAGGAATCTTCTGGAGCATCTTTGAAGGAACCCTGCAACTTCCAGAACCACAGCTTCTTACCTCCCCATTAGTTTTTGGAAAATGACCTTTGGGGGGTAGAAAACTTGATCCCAACCGCCGACAGCTTCTTCCTTTCCTGCTCACTGCAGACTGAGGTTTCTTTGACTGATGGTCTAATAAGCGAGGAACCATCGAAGGGGGCATTGGTAAAAGATGCCTTGAAGGGCTCCACGAACCCGCACAACCGGATCCATGCATGATGCCTCAAAAGGCAATGCCTGCACCAGCTGCTCGAGAGGTACCCTCTGCCTAACTGGAGATCCTCATCGAGGAATTAGCACTAGACGATAGAGTGGTGAGCTTTGGAAATACCTTCTTGACATCCTTCGCTGGCATCAACTCTGAAAGGGCTGTGGTTAGCTCAGTAACCAGATCCATTTGGAGGCAGGTGAAATGCACCAAGTAATTAAGAGCTCTCTGACCAAATGTGGCTAAAGCGTAAACACGCTTCCCATGCCTGTTGACTACCCAAAACTCTTGGTTCAGGGTCAATGAGCTGATCCGCGGGGGTGGGAGCCTAGGAAATAGATGTGCCCATCCTGAAAGCCTTCAGGAACACTACTCTGATCGAAGACGGGGGCTGGAGAGAGCATCCGCCTTTCTGCTTTAACAGCTCCAGAATGTCTCCAAAGGAGACATCAGGCGGAGATCTCTGGGACCCGTCCCCTTCATCAAAATCTGTGTTCTCCATGAGGGAGTCCAATTGTCTCCTCTTGCACTGTCTCTTCCATATCATCTCTTCTGTAAGGGGCTCAGGGGAGGACTCAGAAGAGAGAGGAACTTCTTGGGTTCTGGATGCCACCTGAAGGCTATCTCGAGAGGACTGACCCTAGACAGTATGGATGGCTTCAGGGCTCCTAATTGTAACCAGAAGAGGAGAAGGCACTGCTCCAGTTCTGGAGAAGGTTCACTCTACTACCCAAAAGGCTGTAAGACTCGAGGAAACTCCATCCCCAGTAGCTGAAGCTACTACAGAAGAGGGTGCGGTGCCTGCCCCGGGTCCTGGCCCTCTGGACAGTACTGATCCCAAGCTGTTGAAGGCTGAGGCTCCCAAAGGAGGGAACCGATCTGAAAAACCTGGACCTGACCCCCTCCCCAGGAACTGACAACTCAGAGCTGAAACCCGCTCAGATCTGATGACAAAGGAATAGAGCTGGCCAGGGACCCTGCTGGAGGGGGGAAAACTTGAATTCCCAGATCTACTGATGCTTCCCTAGGGAAAACTGGGTCCTGGGGTTCTGAAACCAGAGGAATCGGAAGAGGAGAAGGCAATCTAGGAACCAGGGATCTCCCCGAGCCCGACTGGGCTGGGGACACCAAGAGCCCCATTTCTATAATGACCGTAAGAAAACTCATCATCCATCCTGTCCATATCTGAAGGTAAGAGGCTCCTGGAGGATCTGGAAGAGGCCACAGAATGGGTGGATTTAGTTGGAGAAACCAGCTTGGATCCTCCCACCACCCCTATGCTTTCCCCAATCTGGAAAATGACTTCTATGCCTGGGAGCCAAATGCTTCAGATCCCGTGAAGAACCTGCTGGGAGCCCTCAATAATTAACACTGGATCCGATGAACATATTGGCTCCGACACTGGTTGACCTGCCTGTCTTGGATCTGAGGGAAAGGATGGATCCAAGGTAATGTTTACATGACCCGAGGAGACCTTGGTACCTAAGGATGGATCCTGAGACATCGAATCCAAAAAGGTGCAGGAAAGCTTTGGATCTAGGGATCTCTGATCTGAATGCTTATGCCATTTTGGTAGCACCAGAGGAGAAGCACCCAGGGAGGCAGAAGGGGCTTTCCCTCTTGGATTCTTTGTGGCCACCAGAAAAAGGGAAGCCCGAAACAAAGGGACCCCCTTGAGGCATACCTTTCAGCAATAATTTGTTCTGGTGATCCACCAATGCCTGAGGGTAGAAAGCAGCACAAATGGAGCAATCAGCCTCGAGGTGGTCAGATCCCAGATAACAGACACAGTTCTTGTGGACTTCAGAGTTAGGTATCTTATGCCCACAAGAACAGCATATTTTAAAACAGATAGGCTTGTCCTTTTCAGACATAATTACACACACACACACACACACACACACACACACACACACACACACACACACACACACTTCTAAAATTAACAAGCAGATAAAAGAAACTGCAAAAGAGGAGCTCAAACAGAAAAAAAGCAGATAATATCCCTTACTAACCTGGAAGTCTAGACCAAAGGGAGAAGTCAAAAAAGGTGCCAAACGCCTTGAAAGGAAGGGACGGGAAAAGTATACAAACTCTAACACCAGTGGAATCTAAAAAAGGGAGGGGAGGAAAGATAGAAAGAATAAACTGCTATAAATAAACAGAAAAGAAAACACTGAACTGAAAAACTTAGAGAAATTTTCCCCGAAAAATCGCTCAGAGCCAGGAATCACGTCTGTTGCATAATGTGGCAAATGAGATCTGAGGGGTAGAGTGTAGAAAGGGATTATGGGAGAGGGAGGAGCTCGAGCCTTGAATCTAAGTTTGTGAAGTACCAGATTGGATCCGACACCGGATTCAAGACCCAGTCGTGATGAATAATAAAATGGATAACATCAGATCCTGACTTTTAGTAAGCTCAACTCGAGCTGACTAACAGTTTGGGAATGTGAATGGGTCCTGAAAGCTTTGGAAGCTGGCCAGCTGTAGTAACTTGTGCAGGATGCAACCCATATAAGCACAGCCTACAGTAGCAGTGATCCTTATAAAGAACATACATAACATCTCAAACGGACACTTCAAGCATAAAGGCTGGTATCTGCCAAAGCTAATTCATCCACTTATCTTTTACATATTTAGAAGAAAGAATCTTACAGATATAGAAATGTTTATACAGTCTAACAAAAGCAATTAGTCTTCTGCAAGACTAAAAATGGGGTACAAAATTTAATCACTTGTTCAGGTAACAAACACTCAAGATTTGAATAAATATGTCTAACATATATGCCAAAAAAGGCACAGATTCATTCAACAGCCGACCATACGAAGTATACAGAATGAAATACACAAGTTAAAAAAGTGCAAAAATTCTTTGCTCGATTCTTCTACTTTTATTTTCACAGAATATTAAACAAGACAATAGCCAGCACAGCTTGAATACAGACAGGCACTTGGGAATGCTACTGTCCAGAAAAAGAACATAACTTAGTACTCCTCTCACAGATGACAAGTTCAAAACAGTTACATAATTGTGCTAGAGGTCTTTCCTAAGTTATTTAACAGTCTTCTACTATGATCTTTCAGCTGGGTCAGCAGCTGCCCAAAGAGACACTAAACTGCCACATATTTTGTGAAGAGCAGGAAAGTGGAGTTGTGTAAGTAAACGTACCATAACAGTACATATGAAACTATCACTGCTGCAGTAGCCTTAGCTATATGGGTTATGTCCTGCGAAGGATAAAACAGCTGGCCAGCTTTAAAAGCTTCAGGGCATCCTCCACATCACATGCCCAAACTATAAGGTAGCTAGAGCTGAGCTGACTAAAAGACAAGTTTGGGAGCTAAGCCTTTCAGAGCTTTCCTGCAATGGCTAACCTCTGAAAAGACAATGCTAAAAACAAAAAAAAAGCAAAAAATAAATACAAATACCCTTGCATAAACAATACATCAAAAAACAAGGAGATGAAAAGGAGGGCACGGCTACTGCAGCAGTGATCATTCAAACATATACAGTTATGGTACATTTATTTGCACAACTGTACTGTGTTTATCATACTGATCACTGCTGCAGTAGCCTTAGCTATATGGGTAGACTGACAAAGCTTACTACATTTGGGAGGTGGAAGGAGAAGAGTCCAGGAGCCCCCTGAGAACAGTCCTTGCAAGCCCTAATCTAGACCTAGAGAAGGAATCAAGCTTATAGTGCTTTGTAAATGTATGTACAGAGGACCAAGTTGCAGCTTCAAGCATACTCTTTCCAAAAAGCCATAGATGAAACCAAGGCCCTGGCAGAGTGGGTCTTGACCTTGCCTGGAATAATTTTGTTATGCTGAGTACAACAAATGGTAATAGCCTTAGACAATCATTTGGAAATGGTCTGTTTTGACACAGGCTGTCCCTTCCTCATGCCTTAACAAGAAATCTGAGCTTTAGTTCTGTCAAAATAGTACCAGAGTTGCCTGTGTATATCCAAGGTATGAAGTATTCCCTCTCCTTCATTTATAGGTTCAGGAAAGAAAATGGAGAAATGCATTGTTTGGCTTAAAGTAAACTTGGATATCACTTTAGGAGTAAAAGAAGCATTAGTTCTCCAAGATATTCCATCTCTGTGGAAAATGAAATAGAGGTGACTCACCATAAGAGCTTGCAACCCATATACCCCTCTTGCTGAGATCAGACCAGTTAGTACAACTGTTTTCCATGTTAAGAACCTCATGTCACCCAGGTTAGCAGGTTCAAATGAAGCAAGTGTTAGCTTCTCTAAAACAAAATTAAGATCCCAAGGAGGTTTACTTGGAAGCCTCTTATGCAACACCATTTCAAAAACATTTTGACGTTAGAATGCATTAAAAGAGGGGGACTGCTGGACAGCCATTCTGAAACTGACGATAAATGAACCTTAATAGGGAAATAAGAAAAGCCATAGGATAGTAAATGACAAAAATGCCGTAAAAGCATATGACAACTATCCTCAAAATGGTGCTGGTTATGTTGTTGGCAAGAACTAGAAAACCTTTTCCATTTGCTAATATATGATTTTGTAGTACCAGACTTTCTTGTCTCCATTAGTACCTGCTACATGTCCTCAGTAAACAGGTGCCTAAAAGAAATTAAAACTCTATCATCCAAGCAGTCAGTTGAAGTTGACTGGCATTGGGGTGTATCAAACACCCTTGTTCTTGTGTGAGTAGATCTAGTCTGTGAGGAAGCTTGTGGTAATTGCCCCTGGCTATTTCCAAACGAAGGGAGAACTTTTTCCTGGGCTAGACAGGAATCACCACAATGATCTTGGGGGAGTCCTCCTGAAACTTCAGACATATCTTGGATATTAGGGAAAAAAAGTGTAACAGCATATTGGAACATTCCTATCCAAGGAAAAGAAAAGGCGTCTGTTTTACAGGCTGCCTTGTATGGAGCCATAGAGCAGAATCTTGCCAGCTGAAGAACTCCACACAGATGGATTAAATCTTGGAAGATCCCCTGATTTAGTCTCCATTCGTGATGGTCTGCCCTTGTACTGCTCAACTTGTCTGCCACACAATTTTGCTCTGACGAATGTAGGATGCATGCAGAGTGAGACTTTACTGTGAAGATATATTCCAAGATAACATGCCTAGTCTGCAGAGGGGGTGCAACCTGGTTTCCCCTTGCTTGTTGATGTACCACATGGCTGTAGTGTAATAACCTGAAGAGGTCCTGGGGACCAAAGACAACTAACAGAGTTAAGTGCCTTGATAAGGGCGTCTTCTTCTCCTCCTCCTTTCAACTGCTCCTGTTAGGGCATCACCAAAGTGGATCTATGGTCTGCAGAACGAGTGGCAGTAGAGTTTTAAAGTGTCAATTTGCCAGCCCAGGGCCCAACCTTCCTCAGAATTTGCGCATAAACATGTGTATACACACACACCTAGGGCCAATTCAGAATGTCCAAGCTAGCTACAGCATGTCTTGGGAATGTGGGAGGAAACCCACGTGAACACAAGGACATGCAGACTCCACAAAGAAGGCACCCCAGCCAAGAATCAGACCGGAGAACCTCTTGCTGTGAGGTAACAATGCTAACCTCTGCACCACTATCTCTCTGAGTGCGTTGATAAGGGAAAGCCTTTCATATTTATGTGCTTGCTTCTTTCCTTGGTGCCCCACACCTTGCACTTTTATCTCTTCTGAAACTGCTGCCCAAGCAAAGGCCAAGGCATCTGTGATAATTGATTGCTTTGGAATAGGGATGGAGAAGAAAACACCTGGATTTAGGGACATCTGTTGTCTCCAGCAAGTGATTTCTCTTCTGACAAATCGCAGCACTGGGATCTGAAAACACAAGGGATGCTGGTGCTGGGACCAGAGACACTTCAGATACTACTGTATATTTCTTATGTAGAGTCTTACCAGGGGTATAATAAGAATCACAGAAGGAAGCCATCAGACCCGAAATACTGAGATATTCCCTCACAGTGAGTAACATCCGAGTGGAAAACCCTAGAAATAGATCTAGATATAGATCTATTTTTCCCTATTGAAGAAAAGCTCTTTGAACTGTGGTGTCTAGTTGACATTCCAGAAAAGGAGTCAGGAAAGAATTTTGAATGTTCTCTTGGAATCCCAGTTTGTGTAACAGCTCTCTCACCCAAAAGACAGATTCCTGACACTTTGAAAAAAAAACTCAGCAAGTAATCTAAATATGGAAAAATGTGGATATCCTGTAGCCTGCAGTGAACTATAACTGGAGCTAGACAACTTGTGAACAACCTTGGTGCAGTGGATAATCCAAAGTGCAAACCAAAGAACAGATAATTTTATTCAGACACACAAAACCTTAAACTCCTGAAGTCTGGATGAACAGAAATGTGATAAGCACCTTTTAAACCTAATGTTGCCAGGAAACTTGAATGAGGAGTAAGAGGTAACAGGTTGTGAAGGGACATTCTTTTGAATTTGGACACTATTGTAAACAAATTTATAAATGAAAGTTCCAGAACTGGTCTCCAAGAATTTTCTTTCTTTGGCACTGAACATCCTTGAATAAAATCCTTTTCCCACATGGAAAGGGGGAACTGGTTCTATCACTCCTTAGGACAGTATGTGATGAAGGACAGGAGGAAATAAGAGTCGGATCTGCAGGATGAGGAATTACCCCTGGAAAGGAGGAATTTCTTTCCACTTCCATCTGTAATCTTGATGCATAAAAAGTTATGTACTCAGCATAATGTTCCATTTGTGTTGCCCATTTTCATTCTTCCTCAACTGATGAGTTTGGATCCAATACTCAGATCTGACTCGGCCCACTTCTTCCAGAGCGTAGGATCCTAGAAGTCAAAAGCTTCTCCCTTTACCCACAATGCCCCACAAATCTAACATACTTCAGGTCGTGTTTGCAGCCCCTAGATATAACAGGACAGTGGCAGATCATAAAAAAGAAAGGAACAAGGAACAGAGGTCCCTATAATACTCTTCTGTCTCTCCAGAAGAAATTAAAGGAGGGGGCAAGAGGGTGGGAAGTTGAGGAAGAATAAAAATGGACAACACAGATGGAACATTATGGTGAGTACACAACTGTTTAATCTGATTTTCATTCATTCAACTGATGGCGTAGAGTCCCCAGCCACCTGAACCCTGGGAGGACTCTAGGAAAGGATATTCTGGAGCACCGCTGAGCCAAAGGCTGCTCTTCCCCTACAGACTAGATCCAGTTTGTAATGAGCAATAAAGTTGTGAGGATTAGCCCATATTGCAGCAGCACAAATATCATCCAAGGACTTTTTAGGCCAAAACGGTGAAGACGTCACCATAGACCTAGTAGAAAGGGCTTTAGGAGGTTTTGGTAAAGACAAACCCACTTTCCAGACAAAGATAATACAATCAGTTAACTATTTAGCCAAAGTAACTTTAGATACTGGTTTGCCTAATTTGGTAGTGAAAAAAGAAAAACAATTGTTCAGATTTTCTTAAGTCTTTGGTTCTGTGAAGGTAGAAGTGAAGTCATCGATGCACATCCTGCAGCTCTAACATATACTTGCCTTTGTCTGAGAAGTTTGAAAGAAAACTGGAAGATTAATGACCTGAATAATATTTGACTCAGAAGCTACATTTGGAAGAAAAGATGGATTAGTTCATAAAGATACCTTGTCTAGCAATCAACAGAACTGGAGAAAACATGTGGTCAACTTGAGGCCTGATATATCAGGGCGAATTATGCCTGTTGGGTGAGACAGGAGGTCTGAAGATGGATCCAGAATCCAGGGTGGATGTAAAAGGTGAGGTCACAGGAAGGTAAACCAGATCTGACGAGGCCAGTATGAGGCAATGAGGATAACTGTGCTCTTCAAACAAGATGCCTTCTGTAGAAATTTGGAAATGAGGGGGAGCATAAAGGAAACTGGAAGGCCAAGTGTTAACTAAAGAACTTCTCAGTGACTCCCCTGGTAGAGGGATCAGGGCAAAAAACCTGCTGCATTTGTTGAAATGAGAAGCAAAAACATCACAGCATGGCTAGCACCACTAATGGAAAATTCTCTCCAGCATGTTGACAATGAGAGACCACTGGTGAGGCATCAGAATTGACCTGCTTAATTTGTCTACAATCACGCTGGATTTCCCCAGGATGTGTATTGCTATAAGAAAGTGATTGGAAGAGATCGCCCATTTCCAAACTCTCATAGCTTCTTGACAAAGAGGGTATCATCTGGTTCCCCCTTGTTTGTTCACGTCTGACATATTGTCTGTCTAAATCACAATTGTCATTGATATGCATCTTGGCCTCTTCAGGAAACCATGTGCCTTGGACTGCCTTTCCCAAGAAGTGCCCCCACCCAGCCGTGCTGGGAGGCATCTGTGGTCAGCATGGCCTTGGATTGGGGAGACAAAAAGACGGCTCTTGTGGAAATGATTGAAATGGATCCACATCAGAAGATAATTCTTGCATGCTTAAGTGAGCTTGACTCACACGGAGAATGGACCACTGAGTTGACACAGTCCACTGAAGGATTCTCGTATGAAACCTACCTGAGCTGGGAGGCATCCATGGTCTTGGGCTGGGAAGAAAAAAGGATGGCCCTCGTGGAACCGATTGAAATGGATCCACTACAGAATGTAATTCTTGCATGCTTGAGTGATTTTGACTGGTATGGATAATGGTTGCTGGAGAATGTCAACCACTGAGTTGACAGAGTCCACTGAAAGATTCTCATACGAAACCGGACCAGCAGGACAAGGGTGATTGCCATTGCCATGGAACCCAGTATCAATTTGGCTGGAAGGGAAGAATTTTGAATTATTTTCTTGACCTGGAATTATATAGTGGCTAGTCCAGAAAGAGGGAGAGAAGGTATCTGAGCGACTGTATTCAAATGAGCACTGATGAATTCCATACTCTGCGTCAGTGTGAGTTGAGATTTATTGTAATTGACTGATATTCCCAGATGTGATCATAGATAAAATAAGTAGTCCCTTGCTTGAATCAGCTGATGCCTGGTTGAAGCAGTCAGGAGCCAGTCGTCTTAATAAGGAAACACTCAGTATCCAAGTAGTCTCAAGTGATCAATTGAGCTGCTATGATTGTCATGGATTTGATGAACACCCTGGGGGCTGTGGTGAGACCAAAGGTCAGTGCTCTGAACTGATAATGACTGGGCCCCAGCCAGAAGTGTAGACATCTTCTAGGATGCCTGTTCCTTTTGATGTGATAGTATGCATCCTAAAGATCTATCTAGCAGAGCCTGTCGTCATTCTGCAGAAATGGACTGAAGAGTGACCACCCAGAACTTTGTATACTGAACAAAGTGGTTTAATTTTCTGAGATCCAGAATTGGTCTCAAGTACCATCTTTTTTGGCACCAAGAAGAAACTTGAATAAGTTCTGGATTTTCTCTGGTCTGGGGGAACCTCTTAGACGACTTTTTCTTAGCAGCTTTTTGATTTCAAGAGAATCTGCTTCAATCTTACTGGGTGGAACATCAAGGATTTTCTTTTGAACAGTTGGAAGGGATTGGGGAAATGGTATGATACAACCTCTGGATATTATCCTACACACCCATGAATCTTTTGTGATATCTAGCCAAGCTCTCTGGTGCAGGGATAAATAACCCCTAACTACCTCCAGAGGCTGACAGTCGGGCCTCCATTCTGGAACATTGATACAGCCTATCTGAGGAAGCATCTCTAGACCCCTGACTGTGCAGACTACCTCTGCCGTGAGGACGGTGTCTTCCATTGGAGTTCCCCCCTCTGTCCCTGGGGGAACTATCTCCATGTGACTCCTGGAAAGGACCCTGCCACTTTTTAAATCACATCTTTCTACCACCTCATTGGTTTCTAGAAAAAGGCATTTGTGGGGTAGAAAAATGTACACCCACAGCAGATAAGGTCTTTCCCTCTTGTTCACACCTGGAGAGCGTCTTTCACTTTGGGGCCAAAAAAGCAAAGGTCCATCATAATGCGCAATGACAAAAGACTTAAATGGTTCCTCAAATTCACACATATTCAAGTTGACTGCTATGAGATTAGAACCCGTACCTCTTTAGTAACACAAGCAACAGAACTCATCCAGACATGTCTTCTAATGGATATACCTGAACCCACTGCCTGTGAGGTACCTTCCACAGCATGTGAGATTAACCTCATGGATGAATTAAATATAGACTGGAGGGTACCGAGGTGTGAGGAAATTTCTATTCCCTTCCTTGGAGGACCTGGATCCCAAAAAAGATTTGGTAAGCTCCTTGATCAATCTCTCTGAAGTCTGCAAAAGTGCCAAATAATTCAGTGACCTAACAGCAAAGCTCACTGCAGCACAGACACTTCCCAAACCTATTCAGCACCTTAGACTCCCTGTTAGGTAGATGGCCAGAGGAATTCTGTTCTGCCGGTTCTCATGGTTGCAGTAACGACCATTACATCAAAAGGCAATCCCTTTCTCCAATATGCATGGTCATTTGGAGGTGCCAAGAAATTTATTTGGTCTCTCAGGAGTTGGCTCGATGTTGTCCAGGTCCTTCCATGCCCGCTGAGAGACTACATCTACAAGCTCATTGGCCAGGAGAATTACCCAGGAGGTAGATGGGCCAGACCCGAAAACCTCCAGAAACACTTATTCCTCTTGGGAGGGGTTATTGGGAGACCAACTAACTCTCTGTTTAAAGAGCTCCAGGATGTCTCCAAAGGAGAAGTCATCAGGTGGTGTTCTGTGGTCCCCACCCCCTCATGAAATTCAGTCTTCTCAGTGAGAGATTCCTGTGGGGAATCTAAGTGCCTCCTTTTGCACATTCTCTTCCAAGGGACTTCCTCGGTGAGATATTCCAGGGAAGTATCGGAAAAGATAATAGTAATACCCTGATGGCTTGATTAGAGGCTAGATTGGACTGGCTGTCCACATGGAAGGGATTATCAAGGCTCAAGACACAAAACAGAATAAAGCAATCCTTGCCTG
The DNA here is from genome assembly GCF_019279795.1 of Protopterus annectens. Classification (NCBI taxonomy): domain Eukaryota; kingdom Metazoa; phylum Chordata; order Ceratodontiformes; family Protopteridae; genus Protopterus; species Protopterus annectens. The sequence continues at coordinate 1,098,154,338 of NC_056731.1, read as the reverse complement.
ATCCAAAGAGGGCAAGGGTGTCTGTTCTGTACGCACAGAGAAAACTCTCCACCTCCTCAAAAGTGGAGTGCCTAGGAGACGCAGAAAAGTACAGTTGTGTACACTTACCATAAATGTAGATGTTAGAGTGTATTCACTGTTGCGGTCATCACTTTTGGGTTATCTGCTTGCAGTAGCCCTCAGTCGGCCTGATTATCAAATTCTTGGGTCCTGCATCGGTTGCTCTCTCATCTTCCATGACGTCAGGTAGTCAGGGGTATAAAGCATGCAGCCGATGCCATTACATTAGTTTTTCTTGCCCCAGATGTCAGGTGCCTCAATAATGGGAAGCAATTATATACAAGGTTACACCTCCAACAAAAAAGCAAACACACCAAAAATCTTTAAGCATAGTAATACAAGAATAGAGGTATAGTCACTAGAAGTCAGGGGGCTGGAGGGAGGGTAACCAGGACTGCAACAGTGAATACACTCTAACATCTACATTTATGGTAAGTGTACACAACTGTACTATGTTCTTCGTGTTTCACTGTTGCAGTCATCACATTTGGGTAGATTCCCAAAGCTAAGGATGGGAGGAGGTAATTAGAAAGCATTAGGACCAGCTATAAGGCCCTGCAAAACTGCAGTGGCAAAGCCAGCTCTGGATTTAGAAAAAAATGGCAAGTGGTAATGCTTGGTGAAGGTATGTACAGAACTCCAGGTAGCAGCTTCTAGGATGTTCCTGGTAGGGACACCTCTGAGAACGGCTGTAGAGGCAGATGCAGCCCTGGTTGAGTGTTGTCTTATCCCCTGTGGGGTAGGTTTTCCATGGTGTTTATAGCAGAAATTAATGCAATGGCCTATCCACTCAGAAATGGTTTGCTTTGAAATGGCCTTCCCCTCTGCCCCTGCAGCAAATGCAACCAGCAGCTGTTATGATTTCCTGAGAGGCTTAGTCTTGTCCAAGTAAAATCTAAGTTGTCTGTGCACGTCCAAGGAGTGCAGTATTCATTCCCCTTTGTTCTGTGGATTAGAAAAGAATGTTGGCAAATGAATGGACTGATTAAGGGCTACACTGGATACCACCTTGGGCATGAAGGAGGGATTGGTCCTGAGGGAAACCCTGTCCGCATGAAAGATGATGAAAGGCTCCAATGCCATGAGGGCCTGTATTTCAGACACCCTTCTTGCTGAAGTGATGGCTAGAAGGAAGGCTGTTTTCCAAGAAAGGAATTTCAGCTCTGCATTTGCAGCCGGCTCAAAGGGGGGTAGAGTGAGTTTTTCCAATACAAAGTTAAAGTCCCAGGCAGGAGTAGGGGTTCTCCTGGGTGGTCTTAAGTTTTTGGCCCCTCTGAGGAATTGCTTCAGGAGTGAATGAGAGAAGAGGGGTGGCTCTGTATTGTAATGAGCTGAAATGGCTGAGGCATGAATTTTGATGGAAGAAAAGGAAAGGCCCTTGTGAAGCATCTCAGTTAAGTATTGAAGAATATGAGGTACATTGTGTGCTACTGTGCCCATCCCCTGAGTTTGGCTCCAGGAACAGAACCTTTTACATTTTTCAGCATAGGATTTTCTAGTACTAGGCCTTCTTGCCTGCAGAATGACATCCATCACTTGCTTACTGAGGGATGGTAACGGAGAGATCAGGTAATTAGCCAGGCTGCCAGGTTCAGGGTTTGAAGCTGTGGGTGCAAAATCTGGCCCTCCTGCTGGGACAGCAAGGCAGGGGTCTGAGGCATGTGCCATGGTGCCAGCAGTGACACACTGCACAAGAGGGATTACCAGTGTTGGCATGGCCAGTCTGGTGGAATCAGTATTGTCCTTGGTTTGTCCTGTTTGATCTTTAGTAGCACTTTGGAGAGTAGAGGCAGAGGGGGAAGGCATAAACTGATAGGTTTTTCCAGGTGAAGGACAGGGCATCCACTTTCCAAGCTTGCTTGTGGGGAGTCCTTGTACAGAATTTGTCCAATTGGTAGTTCTGTGGGGAGGCAAACAGGTCTATCTGTGGGCTCCCCCATTTGTTTCTCAACATGTTGAATATCTTTGGTTCCAGTTTCCACTCGTGTGGGTCCATGAGATTTCTGCTTAGGTCGTCTGCCAGTGTATTTAGCTTCCTGGCGGGAATTGAGCCTGTAGGTGTACTTGGTAGCTCAAGGCTGTGTTCCACAGAGCCATGGCTAGTCTGCAGAGAGGGTATGAGTGGGTTCCCCCTGCTTGTTTATGTACGGCATAACAGTGGTGTCGTCAGTCTTTACCAATAATTGTCCTAGAAGAATGTGGTCCTTGAAGGCTGTCACAGCATTCTGTACAGCTAACATTTCTTTTAGATTGATATGCAGGTGCATTTGACTTGGGTTCCATTTGCCCTGAATGCACTGCCCTACCAAGTGAGCCCCCCATGCATAGTCTGATGCATCTGTTAACATTTGGGTGGCAGGGGGTAGACTGAATGGCAGCCCCTTGTTTTGGTGGCAGACCACTGCCCACCAAAGGAACTCTATCTGTAGACAAGGTATGATAGGAATCATTGATTCCAGATCCTGAGAATGTTGACACCATAGGCTTTTTAGATACCATTGTAGTTTCCTCATATGCAGTCTTGCATATGGAATTTGTAGAATGCAAGAGGCCATGAACCCCAGGGCTTGCAGTATTTTCCTTGCAGATAGCTGGGTCTTTGTGGCCACTAGTTTGAAGTAGGCTGTCAAATGAACTTGTTTCTCTGGTGTGAGGTAGGCCATCTGGGAAGTTGTGTTCAAGCTTGCTCCCAGGAATACAATTTGTTGGCAGGGTACAAGATGTGATTTATTTTCGTTTATGGTGTACCCCAGAGAAGTTAGCAATTTCTTTACAAATGCCAGATAATTTGATAGTATGTCCTGGCTTTCTGCCTGAATTAGATAATCATCCAGGTATGGGTATATTTGAATATTTCTTTGCCTGCAAAATGCAATGACTGGAGCTAGGCACTTTGTGAATACCCTGGGTGCAGTAGATAAGCCAAAGGGCAGTGCAGAGAACCGATAGTGCATGTAGCCTGCTCTGAAGCATAGGTATCTTCTGCAAGATTCCCTTACTGGGATGTGCAGGTAAGGCTTCCTTTAAATCCAGTGTTGCCAACCAGGCATTTTTTCCCAGCATGTGAAGCAGCTGATGAAGAGGTAGCATCTTGAATTTTGGGATTACCAAAAATGTGTTTAGGATAGACAGGTCCAGGATAGGACACCAGGAATCGTCTTTTCTGGGTACCAGAAAAGAGTAGAAACCTTGCCCCCATTCTTTTTCTGTGACAGGGTGAATAGCCCTGATGTTTAAAAGACAGAGAACTTGCTTTTGAGCCTCTGCCCACTGATTTGGGGGTAGGTCTGGCCAACCGTTTGGGGTTGGTAAGGAGGGGAAGTGGAATCTGTATCCTTGGGAGACTAGATTTAAAACCCATTTGTCCTGGGTAATGAGTTCCCAATTTTTTGCATGCAGGGCAGTCTTTCCCCCTAAAGGAACAATCAGTTGAGCAGAGCTTGGAAGGTTTAAAGTTAAGTCATTGAGACAGTTTGCCATAGGAGGGAGTCTTACTACTCCCTGCTTTGGAAGTGGGAGCCCCCCACTGCTTAGGCCTGTGAGTACCTTGGGACTGAAGCCTGGGTGTTCTGATGGTTCTGGGCTTGGACTGAGAAGGCCTGGAAGATGCAGGAAAGGACCAATTCTTACAGGGCCAATGCCTACTAAATCTGGGAGGCTGTACTTGCAGGAAATCTTTAACAGTTTGCATAGATTTAGTTTTTTCCTCCATCTTTTTAAGTACTACTTCTGCTTTGTTGCCAAACAGGCGGTCTTGGTTTAAGGGAGCATCCAGTAATTTAGCTTTAACATGATCTGGCAAAGATTGCTCCTTAAGCCAAGCATGCCTTCTATGGACAGACCCAGAGACAGCAGCCCTGCAAGATGCCTCCACATTGCAAAGTATGTTTTCCAACTTGTTCAGCAGAATGCATTAAATCCTGTAATTCTTTATTTTCAGCACAGTCAGGAATCAAAATAATTTTCGGTTTAAGCAATCCAATAATATGCTGCTGATACTTTAACATATGAAACTGGCAGTTTAAGGCCTTAATGGCCAAAGTTGCAGAAGTGTACACCTTCTTACCCCATCTATCCAGCACCCTGGAATCTCTATCAGAGGGGGTAGGATTTTTGGCAGTAGTAGCCTTAATGCCCTTGGGTCCCTGTGAAATGGTCTCAGGATCCGAAGTACGATTTTTAGAGAGGAACTTGTGAGAGTCAGGTATCCTGTAATACCTATCAGGTTTTCTAGGAGCAGGAGGTAAAGTGTCAGGGGCCAGGCTAGATTCCGAGAAGGCATTATCTACAATATCCAGTACAGGAGGGATAGCTAAAGGCCTGTGTTGAGGCAGGAGTAAGAATTCCCTAAGCCTCTTTTTGGAGTCAGAGTAATCTTGCTTTCCCAGCGGAAATGCTGCCTAAGAGTATGCAAGGTTTCACCAAAAGAGAAATCCTCTGGAGGGGAAGCAGAGGGAATGGAGTCCTCTGCATCAGAATCCTCATAGGTGCACAAGGGCAAATCCTGATCTTCAGAGAAAACAGAAATTTCAAAATCCTGATCAGAAGAATCGGAAGGAAAATCAGTCCTAGGTGTCTCAGAGGGAGAAGGGTGGCTTCCCTTGATTAGAGTAATAACGTCTTCACCCATTCTTATCATTTGTTTTTTAGGAACAGGGGCCTGACCATGTGGTCTGGGTGTCGGTTTTCTGGGCATGGATCGAGTTTTAGGCCTTGAAGAAGAAGATGACGGTTTAATATGCAAGACAGTAGGCCTGAATACACCCTCAGAAGCCAGTGCCTGCACAGTGGCTCCGGATCGATCCAAGGTAGAGACATCCGCAGGTTCCACAGTCGAAGAACCATCTCGTGGTATACCAGACTCCGAATGGGTCTCAGTAGAGGCCTGCGAATCTGAAGTAGCAGGTATCAGGGGCTGCGAAAGCACCTCACTGAGTACTGGCAAACTGGCGACTAGCTTAGGAGAAGTGTCGTCGGCAGCTTTGGACCTATGCGGTCTGTCTCTGTCTTTATCTTTGCGTTTTTTCAGAATGTCGGTAGTCAGGTGGCTTACCGAAGCCATTGCTGGATAATTGAACCGAGTACCAAAATATTTAGATGCGAAAATGAGCCGACGATGAATAGTACGAGGTTTGAATAAGGCACAACACCTTCAGCGAGGTACGTCGTGGTCTGGGCCTAGGCAAGGAATGCAGTACGAATGAAAATTTTTATGAGGTATTTGCTTTTCACAAGAAATACAATTGTTAACTTTTACTGACATCGGTTTAGAGCAAGAAAAAGGATCCCCAATGGGGTACTTAGCTTAGCTGAAGACTTCGGATCAGAAACTCGAAAACAAAAATTTCAGGAGCCAGCCGACCTGCACTTGCAAACTGCTTCTGCTTCGGGCACCGCACGGCAAGAAAGACTGATGTAATGGCATTGGCTGCATGCTTTATACCCCTGACTACCTGACGTCATGGAAGATGAGACAGCAACCGACGCAGGACCCAAGACTTTGATAATCAGGCCGACTAAGGGGTACTGCAAGCAGATAACCCAAATGTGATGACTGCAACAGTGAAACATGAAGAACATCTGGTGGATGTGACACTGAACCCCCTCGGATCATCATCCCCTGCCACCTCATCAGATCAGAGGAGGAAGTCAGACCCGAGCTATCCAATGCCAAGGGTCCGAAGGGAAGAGATGACTCCAAAAGCTTCGGAGTTGACTCCGACATCTCTGAGCTGGTGCCATCACTTCAGGTTCAAGATTCTTCTGGCTCAGAGGTGCTCAGTGCCGTCAACTCAGAGAGACCATCGGAGTTGAACAAATAAAAATATTCGGATTCGTTGAAGACACCCCCAAGGATTTGAGATCCGATGGCTCCGAAACTGAAGGACGGATCACATAAAGAGAAATCAATGGTAATGTGGTTTAAGATAGACTCTCAAACCCCAAGGGGGTTGGCTCTGAAAGGACTCCCATTTATATCTGTGTCCTGAGGAACTTCGTCATCATCCTATCCACATCTGCCTTGGATAGGCTCCTGGAAGATCGAACAGATGAGGCAATAGAAGGAGGATGACTTCTCAAAAAAGGGAGAAGAGATAGGCTCCGACCTCTAAGGGGGAGTGTGGATCACAGGGGATTTTTCATTCTGTAGCTTAAAATCTGATAATGATGGATCCAAATTTTTCAAAACTTTGGTGGGGGGCTCCGATGGAAGGAGATGTGGTTGCAGCAGAAGAGTGAACAAAAGACCTTTTACACATCTACTTGTCTTTGGAAAGAGAGTAGCTCTTTTTGTCAAGATTTTTAGGGGTTTGAGCCCCAAAAACTGAAAGAGAAGACTTGGAAGGAAGAAGGCTCCTGAGAATAAATTTGTTCTTTCTATCAAAAAAGGGCCTGAGAATTAAATCCTGCACATATGTCACAAGTGTGCGGGGCCTAAATAGTGGGCACATTCCTTGTCGGCATCAGAATCTGGGATCTTATGCCCACAGAAAACACACTTTGTGAAACCCAAAGGTTTATCTGACATCTTGGGAACAACACTAATGAACAAAGACAAGGATAATACCAGTAAGCTACTACAAAAGAGATTAAAAAAAAATTCACACACACACATTATACATACATATCTTCTTCTTCTTCTTTCGGCTGCTCCCGTTAGGGGTCGCCACAGCAGATCAACTGTTTCCATTTCTTCCTGTCCTCTGCATCTTGCTCTGTCACACCAACCACCCGCTTGACCTCTCTCGCCACATCCATAAACCTTATCTTAGGCCTTCCTCTTTTCCTGTTACCTGGTAGTTTCATCCTTAGCATCTTTTTCCCAATATACTCTGCATCCCTCCTCAGCACATGTCCAAACCAACGTAATCTTGCCTCTCTGGCTTTGTCTCCAAACCTTCCAACCTGGGCTGACCCTCTAATATGCTTATTCCTAATCCTGTCCATCCTCACCACACCCAGTGCAAATCTTAACATCTTCATCTCTGCCACGTCAAGCTCTGACTCCTGCCTTTTTGTCAGTGCCACTGTCTCCAACCCATATAACATAGCTAGTCTCACTACCCTCTTGTAGACCTTCCGTTTCACTCTTACTGGTACTCATCTGTCACAAATCACTCCTGACACTCTTCTCCACCCACTCCATCCTGCCTGTACTCTCTTCCACACTCACCATTACTCTGAACTGTTGATCCCAAGTACTTAAACTCATCCACCTTCGCCACCTCTACTCCCTGCATCCTCACCATTCCTCTATCCTCCCTCTCATTCACACACATATATTCTGTCTTAGTCCTGCTGATCTTCATTACTCTTCTCTCTAGAGCATATCTACACCTCTCCAGGGTCTTCTCCACCTGTTCCCTACTCTCACTACAGATCACAATGTCATCTGCAAACATCATAGTCCACGGGGACTCCTGTCTGATCTCGTCTGTCAACCTGTCCATCACCATTGCAAATAAGAAAGGGCTCAGAGCTGATCCTTGATGTAATCCCACCTCCACCTTAAACGCATCCGTCACTCCCACCGCAGACCTCACTGCTGTCACACTACACTCGTACATATCCTGTACAACTCTTACATACTTCTCTGACACTCCCGACTTCCTCATACAATACCACAACTCCTCTCTAGGCACCCTGTCATATGCTTTCTCTAAACCCACAAAGACAGAGTGCAACTCCTTCTGACCTCTGTACTTATCCATCAACACACTCAGAGCAAACATCGCATCTGTAGTGCTCTTTCCTGGCATGAAACTGCTGATCACTAATCATCACCTCCCTTCTTAACGTAACTTCCACTACTCTTTCCCATAACTTCATGCTGTGACTGATCAGTGTAATCCCTCTGTAGTTACTACAGCTCTGCACATCACACTTATTCTTAAAAATCGGTACCAAAACACTTTTTCTCCATTCCTCATGGATCCTCTCACTTTCCAAGATTTCATTAAACAATCTAGTGAAAAACTCCACTGCCATTTCACCTAAACACCTCCATGCTTCCACAGGTATGTCCATCTGGATCAACAGCCTTTCCATTCTTCATTCTCTTCATAGCTATTCCTACTTCCTCCTTGCTAATCCACTGCACTTCATGATTCACTATCCGCACAGCATCTAGCTTTCTCTCCCTCTCATTCTCTTCATCAACCCCTCAAAGCACTCTTTCCATCTGCTCAACACACTCTCCTCGCTTGTGAGTACGTTTCCCTCATTATCCTTTATCACCCTTACCTGCTGCACATCTTTACTAGCTCGGTCCCTCTGTCTAGCCAATTGGTACAGGTCCTTTTCTCCCTCCTTATTGTCCAACCTTTTATACAACTCTTCATACGCCTTATCCTTAGCCTTCGCCACCTCTCTCTTTGCCATGCACCTCATCTCTTTATACTCTTGTCTACTTTCTTCATCTCTTTGACAATCCCACTTCTTTGCCATCCTCTTTCTCTGTATATTCTCCTGTACTACTTAATTCCACCACCAGGTCTCCTTGTCCTCCTTTCTCTTTCCAGATGTCACACCAAGCACCTTTCTAGCCATCTCTCTTACTAGCTCTGCTGTAGTTACCCAGCTATTCGGTAACTCTTCACTGCCACCCAGTGACTGTCTTAACTCTTCCCTGAACATCACCTCACAATTACCCTTTTTCAATTTCCACCATTTGATCCTTGGTGCTGCCATCACACTCATCCTCCTCTTCTTGATCACCAATGTCATCCTACAAACCACCATCTTATGCTGCCTAACTACACTTTCCCCTGCCACCACTTTAGTCTCCAATCTCCTTCAGAATGGCCCTTCTACATAAGATATAATCCACCTGTGTGCATCTTCCTCCACTCTTGTATGTCACCCTATGCGCCTCCCTCTTGTTAAAATACATATTCATCACAGCCATGTCCATCCTTTTCACAAAATCCACTACCATCTGACCTTCTGCATTCCTTTGCTTAACACCATACCTACCCATCACTTCCTCATCCCCTCGGTTTCCTTCAACCAACATGCCCATTGAAATCTGCTCCAATCACCAGTCTCTCACCTTTGGGCACAGTCATCACCACTTCATCCAACTCACTCCAAAATTTTTCTTTCTCATCCTTCGCACACCATATACATACACACACACACACATAAATATATACACATAAAGAGAGAGAGCGAGCAAGATTATTAAAACAAAACAAAACAAAAAAAAAAACAGAAGAAAGTGAAAAAAATGGGAAAAAGAAAAAGACTACTGACTATGCTATTAGAATACTCACAGAGTACAAAAAAATTCTGGGCCATTGTCTTTTCTAAAAGAGATTTCATGTCTGTATAAACTAAAGCAATGCTGGTGATTCCCTGCTGGGAGAGGAAAGTAAACTCATATTTTTTTGTCTGTCACTTGCTGATAGAGTGATTTCGATTTCTGCATGTAGTTTTATTGGCTGGATGGCATATTAATCAGTTTATCTTGTTTTAGTGCCTTTATAAATTCTGTCCAACTGAGTGGCTCTTGTCTCTTTTATAAAAAACTGAAGCACTTTTACTGAATAATCACTTTTATAAGCTGTTTAAAGTACACTGCTGAATCCATAGCTTTATGTTTGTTTATAGTAGCATTTCAAATCTTTTTTCAAGTTTGTCTGTGGTAGCATATCACTCCAAATATTCTTATACTGTGTTTTACATAAGGAGGACTGGGATTATTCATCTAGTGGCAGTAGGTATTTACCTGGTCTGTCTGAGCTCGAAGTATTTTTTTTTTTGCATTTCTCTTATATACTGTGACTGTACTTTAACAGTTACAAACTGTACTGTCTGCTGCTACTTTAAGTTGTTAACTGCACTGTATCTGTTAGTTGTACAGTTGTTGGAGGTAATTTGTCTGGTCTTGTCACTACTGGGCTCCAAACCACCTATTGTACATTAAGAAGGTTTTTCTGCATCCTTGTGGCAGAAGTGTGCTGATCTAACCTGTCTGAGTTGGGGACTGCTGGTAGAAGGCTTATTGTGTGTTTTCATGATTACTAGTTAGCTTAAAACTTGTTTCTCTTTGCTAGTACTTAAGCCTCATGTTTGTGTGGTGCTGCTCTTTGTACAGCGGTGGTTAGCACTGCTCTGTATAGACACAAAATCCTAGAAGCTTAGTTTTTCCCTAAACAGATGTCAGTGAAACCATTCCAAGCTTTTCTTCTGCTCTTAGAGCAACTCAGTTGCACACTGAGCAGCACTGCCTTATTGATCATCCTTAGCCTACACAAAGTATAGGTCCCTCTCGTAGTCTCAGTGCTACAAGCACAGTCCTGTCAAATTAACCCATTCCCTTCCCTAATGAAACATACAGTAAGAGCCTGCTATCATGGACGGGCAGTTTCCCATCATCTCTCTGGCCAGCTTGATAAACATCCTGAGGCAATGTAGCAACTGTTTCATGTATACTGACATCCATTTACTCCTGAAACAAACAAATACTTTATGTGACAGTTGTAGTTACATTATGAAATTGGAGGCAGGAGACTCACACAAGGACAAATCGAATGCCAAACAGGTTGTCAACACACATGCACGTCCCACACTACCTCACTAGACACCTGTAACAACTGGAGAGGCCGCAAAAGTACCTCACAAAGAGGATCCTAGGCCTTAAACACTTGTCCTATATGGACAGACTAAAAAAAAAAAACTCCAACTATTCTCTGTCTCATATCGCCTACTTAGAGGCAATCTCTGCTTGACTTACAAAGCCATGTCTGACCCAGCTCTGTTAGAAAAGCTACATCTAAAGAAATCCCAATCCTTCCACACCACACACTCCAGAGACCTCAACCTCATTACAACAATCAACAGAACATGCTGGAGGGACAGGTTTATAACCCAGAGACTGCCCATGTTATGGAACAGACTTCCCATACATGTCAAACAGAGCACCTCACTGGCTCTCTTCAAGAGAAATCTTGATGAGTGCATGGGAAATAGAAAATTCACCCTGGGGATCACTCCAGTGGCTCTACTCAACAGAGGCACTGGAAACTAATGTTGGGTGGCACAATGCCAGGGCAATTCCAAGGGCTAGGCTTGTAAAGGCTCCAGGGCCATTAGCCTAGTATACATCTATGAACCACACAATATATAAACCCACATATGATGAGGTACTCACTAGTAACTTAGCAAAAGATCGGAGACCTCCCAAACAGAAACCATTTACACACATAACAATGCAAACAACAACACACATACTAGTGTCTCAACAAATAAGCCTACAAGGCATAACACCACAAATCCTAACGCACTGGTCATAGTTGACTCCATTGTGACACATGGATATTCCTCTCACCGGGCTGGATAAGGAGCGGGGGTAGACGCCTGTCAGGTGCCAGGATCCGTCAAGTCACTCAACTCCAAGTCATAATCCATATGGGGGTGAATGACTTGAGATGTACCTCACTGGACTATATGAAGAGAGACATAATTGAGCGCTCAGACTGCGTGTCACAGGCAGGTATACGCCTACCCTTAAGCAGCATTCCACCTTCTCCAAGGACAATGCCATACTACAAACAAAAGCTGACTAACAACTGGCTTAGCTTCTGGTATCAGTCCAAGGGGATCCACTATCTGTCAGCATGGGAAGACATGGTCAACAGGCCATGCTGCTTTGCCAGAGATGGTCTGCACCTGTTCCTCTAGGCTTTTGGATACTGGCAAAGGCATTTGCCACCCCTAGTGTGCCTTTTTTAGGAAGTGCCAGAATAACTAACTCCCAACATAACAAAATCCTCTCTAGATAAACTCAAGGCACTGCTGTGTAATGCTACCAATCTAAACAAGAAAATGCACTCCCTGGAAGCACTCCTTACTTTGGAAGATATTAATGTGTATGCAGTCACCAAGACATGGTTCAAAGGCACGGAAAGCACACTGGCCATGCAGGCTATAATGCCTTCCATATGTTCACATCACAAACTGAGCATTAAAGAACCAAAGGAGGAGGTGTATTCATCTTCATTAAGGATAAGCAGACCTCTAGAATGGTCAAACAGTATGACTCTCGAGTTACTCCACATCCAATTAACTATAAGCAAAGTCCCCTACCACATCATAGCTAGCTACAGGTCCCCCACCATAAAACAGGAAAAGCGTACCTGGACTTACTGGAATCACTTGCAATGCAAGCCACTAGACACTGATGCAGAAGAACTAAGAGCAAATCCACTATATTAAACTTGTGGATTTTATCAGTGGACTCATTTTCTTTCATCATTTTTGGACTTGCCATACAACCCAACACCTTACTCATGGGTGATTTCAATTATCCTACCATTGACTGGGAAACATACATGAACAAAAACATGCTGGCTCAGAGGTTCTTGGACTTTGTCAATGAAAATGCTCTGGAACAGCTAGTCAGCTCACTCACAAGAGGCTCAAATATCCTGGACACAATACCCACTAACATGGGATAGAACTGCACTTCCCCCATGTGATGTCCTCCCTGGAAGACTGAACAGTAAATCAGTCTTTTTCGATGTAATTATAAGACCAGATAACCCCATCAAGCTCAAAAATGTTTAAGAATTTTTCAAAGGCAAATTAGTTCCTATTAAGTGATGGTATACAAAGTTTAAAAGCCCCTTCGAATGCAGATAACACGGGCTCCTAGCCAGAGGCATACACCAATCCCCTATATAACCACTTAAGCAGTTGTGTAGAATCAGCTGTACCTGATCAGATTAGAGCAAGCCTTGCCGAAAAAAACAAGCCACCCTGGATGACCCCTAGTATAAACAAGCTATACAACAAGAGAAAGAAATTAATGTCCAAGAACAAGAGGCAACTGGTTCAGCAGAGAAAGAAATCCCTCTCTAGCTTAAACAAATAAATTAGAGATCTTAGCAAGTCCACCAATGCTAATTACAAAAAGTAAAAATAGCCTCCCTATCTAATAGTAATCACAAGACATTCTTTACCTACGTCTGAAATCTAAAAGGGCATACCCAGCTATGCACTGGACTGGTTGTGGATGGCACTGGCCGTAATAGCCAACCTGTTAGCCGACAGATTTGGAGCAAACGTCACTTCACTGTCCCCTCCAGTCATCCCCCAAAGTATAACTGCCAACAATCCTCAGCCTATTATCTGAAGAAAGTAGGTAATTTCTGCACTCTCCAAGGCCAAAAACACTGTATCAATGGGATCAGACAACGTCCCAGGTTGCCTTTTAAGCAACTTAAAACATAACCTAGCAGACCCACTTGGATCCCTGTTTAACCACAGCCTGTGAAATGGCTATGTTCTGGCAGAGTGGAGGACAGCAACAGTATTCTCTCTGCACAAAGGGGGACCATTAACCGATCCTTGGAATTATAGCCCCATAAGCTTGACCAGTCTCATCTGCAAGGCCAAGGAAAGAATCATTATGGACCTTATTAACAAGGACATAGGTAATCTTCAAACTCTGGACCCAAACTAATTTGGATTTGTTAAAGGTTGATCATGCCTGTAAACATGGTTGACAACTTTGAGAAACTGACCAAGGCCCTAGACTAGGGAAAGAGTGCAAAATGCCTGTCTTTACATAGCCAAGGCATTTGACACAATCCCCCACTCAGGTATTATAGAGAAACTCTCCCATTTGGGAATTAATCCCTACATTACCAGAAGGGTAGCCAACTGGCTCACCAACAGGGCACATACTGTCAAAGTGGGTGACTTCACCTCTACCAAAAGACCATCACCAGTGACAGAGTTCTGTGCTGGGCCCCTTACTGTTTGGACTTTATTTCTCAGAAGTCCAGGCAAACAGACGGCTTGTGCCAGACCAAGTTTGCTGACGACTGCAAACTGTTCACAATCAATGAGTTCCCCAAAGATGTTAATATACTGTAGACAGGGTTAAAACAGAAAAACGATTTGTGCCAAAGCCACAAATTAAAGCTAAATGCGAAAAAAATAATTATTGCTCCCTTTGGGAAAGCTGACATCCCTGCTACTTGCATTATAGTTGGCATCCCCCTAAATGTAGACCCAGTGATATGTGATCTGGGTACTCAGGTTCACAGCAATCTGAACTTTGATCATCACATATCCAGAGTAATAAGGAAATCCTTCTATGTGGCACATCTTATAAGTAAAGGCATCAGATCTAGATCTAAGGATGTTATAATTCCATTATGCTTGGCCATTATCAGACCATAATTGAGTACAATGCTCCCTTCTGCATCTACCTCACCAGACACCTGTAACAATTGGAGAGACCACACAGGTTTCTCAACAAGAAATTACAGGGTACATAAAACAAGTCTTACATGGAAAAACTGAAAGCCCTGTCATTGTATTCAGTCTCCTACAGGTTGCTAAGGGGGTGACCTGTACCTGACTTACAGGGCAGTCTCTAACCCAGACCTGATGGAAATGCTACACATTCATAAATCAAACAGCACAAGGGACATTTCCTCCGGGAATCTTAACTTGGTCTCTGACTTAAATAGGTCATTCTGGGCAGACAGATACATCTGCCAGAGACTGACTTCTCTGGGAACAAGCTTCCAATTCACATGAACATGAAACAGAACCTCTCCCTGACCTTCCTCAAATGCAACCTAAATCAATGGATGCATGACCACAAATTCACTCGAGGTGGTGCTCATGTCCCTCCTGAACAGAGGAAGTCGGTATTACCATAGACAGTTAACTCTGCGAACTTCACTCACCTAACCACAGACAATTGGGGCAACCTGGGATAAATATGGCTAGGCTTGTAAAGGCTCTAGGGCTGTTAGTCTAGTAACCTTCTATGAACCTATAAAAAGGCCATTCGAGAGCGAAACTTAATGGACACAAAACAGGAGCTATAAGAGTAACACAAAAGGTGTTATATATAGAGGAATACAGCAATAACCAATGATGTCGGTGTGGTATATTAAAGATTTACCCACGACTGGTGTGATTTAATCACAAGGGCAAAGCCTGAGTGATTAAATAAGGCCAACTGCGGGTAAATCTTCAATATACCATACCACGGAATCGGTTATTGCTATTATACAATGACATTATTTAAGAAAAAAATATTATTTAAGAAAAAATATACTTACCTTTCTTAAATACTGTCTTTGCATAATGCCTCTGCGGTGCCCTTCCACATTTTTTCCGGTATCCTGGAGCTTCTTCTGATGTACAGGACGTATGTTCCCACGCTTGCACAGTACATCAGTGCTGTGCAAAGGAAGCAATGGAGAAAGGAAGATCTCCATTGCTTTTTTTTTTTTTTTTTTTAATTAACTAATTTATTTATTCAAAAGAAAAAAAAGAAACTGGAAGACTTTTAACGTTCGGGAGAGCCAAGACTGACAAAATAAAAGGATAATCAGGTAGTTTCTTTAGTTCTGCAGAACATACCGGATTATCCTTTTATTTTTCTCTGCACTGTCTCCCTCATTTGTTTGAGGTCTTCGTTCTGTAATTTGATTAAAGAAAGAAAAGTAAAAGATTTATGAGATATACTAATGGAAAAAAGTCTGGGTGACCAGACCTTTTGCCGTTGGTATATCCTCGGATTTGCAACGGGCACGCTGGTTGGGCTGACTAATCAGTGTGCTCATTTTTGAATATTACTGGCCAGTCATTGTATAATACAGAATAAAATATATAGAAGATAATAAGAAAAAAATACACTCACTTAACCATAAGAAAAGAATATAAATAGTGATAAACACTCGTGAGTTTGCAGTCCACATTTGTTCACATTGGCAGCAAACAAGATGAGGTATGTTAGGTTTATGGGGCATTATGGACAAAAGGAGGAGCTTCAGAGCTCCAGGATCCTTCACTCTGAAAGAAGTGGCCAAGTTGGATCAGAGTATCGGATCCGAACACATCAGCTGGGGAATGAATGAAAATGACAACATTAGATTAATCTTCATAACCCATTTGTCTTACCTTATTGCCAAACAGAAAAGCAGAGATTCAGACTTTCTGAAAGAAAAAAGGGTAGAAGTGAGGAACAAAGTCTCTTAAAAACTCATTCAGACTTACTGGACAGTCTTGGTTTTGGGAGTTTCCACAATTCTTCTTGGAACCCTCTTGCCATTTCTTCTTAAATGCCTGATGCATTCATATGAAACTGTTTATTTGGTATCTTACCAAAACTGGATGAGGAGTTAAAGAACCCCTTGGAAAATTCGGAAAAGGAGGGCTGAAAAATCTTAGAGATTCTCTGTATCAGCTTATCCCTTTCATCATACTTTTTAATCACCTCTGCAGCAGAGTGGCCAAAAGCTAAATAGCTGCCCAAGGGAGAATTTAAAATCTCATTCTGAGCATCATCTAGGAGGCTCTGAGAATGAAGCCATGCAACCCTCCTCAAAACAGTAACAGTGGCCATAGCCTTGAACAAGTATTGACAGAGTCGTATACAGACTGCAAGCAATGAGTACTGACTGGAACAATAGATGAGATTAAATTATTTAAAGCAGATTTTTTCCTCACAAGAAGTAACTGCAGATAAAACATTCCGCATTCTTTCACAATTTGAGCAAATGACACACGAACTTGACAATTTAAAATTCTGAAAATCAAAGCTACAGAAGCATACAGTCCCCCATACTTATCAATAATCTTCAAATCCTTTTTTATTTAACATCTTTTATGAATTATCACTTAAGACATAATCGAACATATAAAAAACATTAACATACTTCCAGTTGCAAACATTAAACCACACATATATTCTTTTGTACAATTATCAACCATACAACATTACATAAATTGAGCAATTCCTGCCTTCCCCTTAAACCTGACTCCTTCAAAACATTATTCTGTATGTATTATTCCTACAATTTAAGTTTTGTCTATGTACTTTGTTCCTATCCTTTTCTAAAGATCCCACTTCCATTTCTTTTACCAATAGTACAATATTCAATACTTCAGTTTAGACTTTAAATGGGGATGGAATTTACTGGAGGACGCTAACAAAGGAACCAAGGTATTAGGAACAAATAATTAGAGAAGAAAAGTTAACAGATTGGGAAAAGGTCAAGAAGACATTTGGATTGTTGGCTAGTGATTGCTTTCCCTATCAGGGATTGATAGAGTATAGACAAAGAGAAAAGGATAAAGGAATCCTAAATGAAAGACCTGTTATGGTTGAGTTTTTAACTGACTCTACAACAGAAACTGCTGTTTAAAAATGAAATAATTAATAGGACACACATAATATTGCACAGTAACTATAGGAATCAATCAGAAGAGGTCAGAAAAGACTGAAGAGAGATCAGATATGCAATTCATAAAGAAACAATGGGAGGACATTTGTATGGCTCTGAAATATGCAACAATGTCTAGAAGATTTAGGATTTTGGCCTAGAAGTGTTTGCATACTTTTATACCTCAAGCAGACTTCAAAGAATTCTTCCTCAGGTAGATGGGAAATGTTGGATGTGTGATGGGGAAGGAAAAGGCAACTAGGAACATATGTTTTGGGAATGTAATGAGTTGGTAGACTTTAAACTTTCCGTATAGAGTACTCTTGTCAGGAATACTGAATGAGCAAATAAGTGTAACTAAGGAAATTACTTTTTTGAGTTTGAATACAGGATCTGAATTAACTAGATACAGTAAGGCCTTAAGTTTAATTCTGGTGGCTGGCAAATGGAAATCAAAATCTAAACCAACTATTCTTTCAGTAGTGAATTTTGTAAAGGAGTTAAGAGAACAGGAAGTGGGATCTTTGGAAAGGGATAGGAGTAAATTACATTGAAAGAAATGGAAACTGTGGGAACAATACATGCAGAAAAATGTTTTGGAAGAGGAATGAAGTTTAAGAAAAGGTAGGAGTTGAATAATTTATGCACTGTAATGATTATAGGATATATACAAATATATGTGATGTATAACATTTGTAAATGTGACCTTGTTAATATGGTTTGATTACTTTTATATAAATGTAAGTCTACCTACGTCGCTGGAGAATAATATGCAAATTCTCTCAGTTACTACTACTGAATTCATGTCTTTCATACGAAATATTTTCATAAATTACTTCGGAAATCTACCCTTTTTTATGATAGTGTCCCTTCTAGGTCCCCCCACATACATCCTCAATGCGGCAAATCCAGTTCCACGCCCCACCTATAACTAATATTCCCTGATGAAAGTATATTACTTCTCCCCACATTTTCTTATGCTTCATAATAGGAGTTTTAGGTGGAATATAAATACATGCCAGTGTAATCATCTTTCCTTGCCAGTAGCCCTTTTCTACCATAAATCTACCATTAATATCTTTTTTCCATCTTCTATCACTACTGGAGCTCCTCTAGCAATTAGTATAAGTATGCTCCTTTTCCTGCATCCCTGATATTCTGCTGACTATCCATCCTGAAATCCTTTCTCAAATTCACACATTCACTTCTTTCCAACTGTATCTTGTAGCACTGGTATTTGCACTCTGCATTTTGTAATGTAATTCACACCTTTCTGTCTACATCTGTTTGGCCACTGACATTCCAAAATAATATGGATAGTGCAGCCATTATGACAACAAGGTATTATATCCAGCTATTATATATATATATATATATATAAGCTTTTTTAAATGACTATTTCCAACTTTTGTGTTGCATGGACCCATTAATGTTTGACAGATTGATCCTTTATAACCAATGCCACATTTTACAAGACTCTCTGTTTTAATGAAAATCCTCAAACAAAAAACAAACACACTGCCAGAACACCCCCATAACTTACTAACTTAAAACAAACACACAAAATGATGTACTTCTTCAAATAATGAAGTTTAACCTTCCTAATAGGAACAACCATCCCAAACCGACAGGTGCACCCATAACCTAAAATTAAGGTTATCCATGTTGAAGTGCATGTTACTGCCTGTGCTCCTGCTTACACTAATTGATGTCTGCTATTGTCTTATCTTTAGTCCCCTTCCAGATGTTAAAAACAGCAAAAACATTAACTTTTAGCCTTAGAAAAAAGAGCACTGGCTATCTTTAAATAAAACTAAATTATACACTGTTCTACTAAATGCACTCAGGTATTTAAGTACCCCAAAAGCCGCTATTATTCATTTCCAATAATGTCAAATTTTATTTTTGTATAAAATGAAAAGGTACAATGACAAACAGCTTATGTTTCTCTCAGCAAAGTGTACAGTGCCCCAGTGATTTACTGCCTGACCTGTAGTCAATTAAACATAAGAACAGAATATACAGCCCAGCTGCAGACTTCAACTCAAAGTGACTATTTATTTGCTAAAAAAAAAAACTTTCATTACATTCACAATGTTCTCTTGTTTTTTTATAGTACACATGCATACGCAAGAAACTTGTGATTAGATTAAAAACTCAGTAAAAATAACACAACCAAGGCAAGGCTCTGGACAAGAAATTAGCACTTTCATTCTTTTTATTCTGAAGAAGCTCTTGTTGGAATACAAAGAATGAAAGCACTAATTTCTTGTCCGGAGCCTTGTCTTGGTTGTGTTTCATTTTACTGGGTTTTTGGTTTGTCTTCCATTCCGCTTTGTTATTAGATTAAGTCAAGGGCACCAATCCAGACACTCACCTATGCAAAAACACATTTTTCCTTTTTTTTTTACATTTTAGTATCCTTGCAAACATTAATGGCATAAATTGGGGTACATGCAATACAATCCACCAATGTTTAACAATGACAGCAAAAGCCCTATCTTTCACAGGCACTTTTTGTTGTAAAGTCATACTTCACAAATGTCACTGATGCTTTATAGTCTCACGTTTATTCACTAGTTTCAATGTTACTGGTACTCTTCGGTTGAAATTCATATGGTTTAACGTTCATTTGGTCGACACATGAATATTAAGTTGTTCATATGGTCGACAGGAAGTGCATGCAAATTACCTGCCGACATCATGTTGACAATAGGGCAAGGATATACCCTTGTCAGCACTGTTGTGCAATTTCGGAGGTTGTAATATATAAGTAGCAGGGGGTGTTGGGGGTGCAGGGGGAAAAACACTACTGTCCGAGCTGTAGGTGTTTTTTTGACTATTTAAACTTTGACATGTTTTTTCAGTATTTTGAATGCTCGGTGTAATGACTTTCGATGTTATGACCGTCGACCATATGAATTTCAACCTTTTGATAGTAAACCGTACTCTTCCTGTTCATCTCAATCTCCTAACTCCAGAATCTGGTTCAAGTCCAAAATACTCCCAATTTTTCTAGTAAACTCCTGTGCTTTTTTTGGTCTTTCAAACATTTTTCTTTGGAACTTTGGAAAAGGTTTCATTAGCAAAGTCTTTCTATGGACTTTATTCTCAGAAGAATGAGAAGTAGAGTCACCTTCTGTTTCATGGCTCACTTTTTGTTGGACAAACTTTTGTATTTCCTCACTAGCCTGTTCTGCATCAAAAAATGAGTTTGATCCTCCAGGAAAAATATTCTGAAGGCAGCTGGATACAGCAGCTTGAATTTTACACCTGCCTCTTGACATCCCCTGATTGCCAGGATATTTTTTTTCTATCTGGCTAGCGTACAGTAAATAATCATTTTCCATAAACACTCTGTCTCCAATTGTTAAAAATGTATTCTTCTGCCACAGTTTTGTCAGGAGCCACCCTTCTAACTAGTATTACTGCAGCTTTACTAATATAGGTCTTGGGTGCTTACTCAAGGCCAGGATTGAAGCATACACACTACGTGCCCTTTTAATTAACAAATATTGCCATAGAATACACCAGTCTAGTTGCTTATTTTTGCTTTCATAAAATTAATACAGTCTGTTCCTTCCAGTTTTGTGGTACAGCAGAAAAATCTCAAGTTTTTTTCCTGTGTGCTACACCCTCTAACTCTACCATTTTTTTAAATAGATCTTAAGCAATCCCTTGCTCAGTGAGCCTTTTCTTCATTTTGACCTCTGATTTTTGCAGTTTTATCAGTTCATCTGAATTGCTGTTTAAAGTTTCTTCCCTTTTTTCCAGACTTTTTTCCCATTAATATACTCCTGTAATGTCTCGTTTATTTTAATCAGCTCTGCGCACATTTGATTTACTTACTCCTCCAAATTACTGGAAGCCATTTCCTCTAGCAAAGTCAGAACTTTAACTGCTTTTTGATGAGCAGCTGCAGGACTCCTTCCAGTCAGTGTTTTCTCTTTACCTTTTCTAGATGATTTTCTTTCAGGCTAAGTATCTTCTTTGTTGTCATCCAGGCAGTGTACTTACTAGCCAATAACTGAATTTTATTAAAACTTTAAGAATTACTAGCCCTTATCTCTCAGTTTCTTTTTTCACATCGGGAGAGCTGAAGTTAAGATGCTGATCAGTGTGCAGCCATCTGAAGTCCCCAACAATCTTCCCATCCTTAACAGAAATAGTAGGATTGGAATTAACTGTTTAGCAGAAGAAGGATTAACTAAAGCTACAGTTGCTGGAATAGGTTTGGTAAGAATGTATAAAAAGGACTGAGGAACTTTATCCTACTTGCCATTTTAGGGGCAGCTGTCTGTCAGGAAAACTGCAGGCAGTAATGCACATCCTCCAAAGCTGATAGAATTGGAGGAATGGCTGAAGGTTTTGGAAATCCTTTATGTAACTTCTCCAACTGAAAACATTGATACATTCTAGAAACCGTCTCAGAGAAAGAGAATACCCCACAGGGAGAGAAAGAAATCTCAGAGTCTAAATCAGAAGTCTGAGGAGAAAACCCTGTCCATCTGTTTCTTCATCCTCTTGTCCAGACTGAGGATACTGAATCTCTTTAGGAAAGGAGGTATCCTTCTGCCGTCTACCAGAAACTATTTTATAAGAAGGATCAATATCCTGAATTAAATCCTGAGACAGACCCAATAAACTACTCCTGTCTAATGAAATTTAAGGAGGAGTAGATGCATATTTAGTTTTCTGTTTCTTTTTGACAGGAAAAATAGCATTATTAATGGCAGCAGCAGCTTCCCAAGGGATTGACACAATATTCTAATACAATGGAGGGAAGCCTGCCTTGTTCCCTCTCCCAGAACTGATAAGACTGGCTCTCCTTTGCTCAATGAGGGGGACCCAAATATCCTCAGAGAACATGGCAAAACCCCAGTCCATGGTGGCTGTAGGTGCTACACAAGAGGGATGTGAGGTAAAAGATAAGTGGTCTGAGATGCAACTAATGGCCACAGCAGTGTCACCCACCTGTGGCTGAGGCAAAGTGCTAGCCCACTGTGATGGCAAAGGTTGAGGCTGGAAGGACGACTAACTGTGGGACTGACAATATGTTCCATGCTCAGCTGAAAACAGTGCCTCTTTCCCATAGAAAACAAGCAGCAAGTGCCTGTAAAAACAAAAAGTCTTTTAAAGTCACTTTTTTTTTTTTTTAACAGAGAGAGACAGTGAAAAGCACTTTAAAACACTTTGGCAGCCCCACAAAGTAAAATAAACACAATTTCTCCACAGAAAAAAATGTTTTTCAGTTACATTAAACAACTTATAAACAAAAAAAAGAGCGCTGCCATTTAAAAGTACTGTACAGTCTCATGACAGTCCATTAAAACACAAACCTTTAGCTTTAATATAATTTAGCTTTAAAATAATTTTCCTAAGCATAAAAGTATTGGTAATAAAATTATTAAATGGAGCACTTTTCCTCAAAGGGAACTTTCCTGCCTAGAAGAATAAGAGCACAAATCTAACATCAGTCTTCAAAAGCCTCACAGGAATATACTCTTCCCTAGACTCAAGCAAGTTTTAAGAAACTCTCACAAAGCTTTAGTGCAAGAATACCCATCCACAAGTCATACTACCCAGTTCCTTCACTGTCTAGAAAGGTGATATGCATTTGTATTACTGACACCACTCCTATGCTGGCAAGTCAAGGTACTGGACTGAATTTACAAACTCCATCCAAGAAACTTGAAATCTGCTCTCTGGGCCTATGTAACACTTTAAAGGGCTATGATCTGCCACTCTTGTGAATTTTCTACCCTAACTGGGTTGGAGCATTTGGACAGCCCATACTATTACTTAACATGTTTGCTACAGCTGCATATGTTTCTTCCTATGAATGAATTTTACATCTAAGCTACACTCAGTTTAATTTCAAGTCGTTTTGGTTTCTAATACCATGACAGGAATGAACTCCATTCTTAAGTCAAAGTATGATTATAGTTTGTGAAATTAGTATTGTTTCAGTCACAGATGTTAGCTAAAAATACTGTTTGCAGAACCACAGTGTGCCCAGATTTGACTCCTATTGCAATTCATATGGTGTTACGTGTACTGGTAGTATATCTAAATAGGACTGCAAATTCTTTTTTATGAGACCCATTGTTACTAGTACTACTGGAAATGTCTGGATATCCTTCTTCCACACTGCCCTCATTTCTGCCGGCAAATCCTGGTATTTTATAACTTTGTATCTCTCTGTACGCAAGACAATGCAATCACTGGGTGTAGCAATTTCAATGATCAATTTTACTTTTGTCTTCTTTTCATGGACTACTATATCTGATTTTCTTGAATCTATTTTTAAACTGTTGGTAATGGGTAATCCCATGTGATATAAAAATTCTTCATTCTCTATTAATGCTTTGGGGCTTGTGTTTCCAATGCTTCTGAGCTACTTCAATACTGTAATGTTTACACAATGTCCAATGCAACAGTCTTGCCATAT
Organism: Protopterus annectens; assembly: GCF_019279795.1. Taxonomy (NCBI): domain Eukaryota; kingdom Metazoa; phylum Chordata; order Ceratodontiformes; family Protopteridae; genus Protopterus; species Protopterus annectens. The sequence continues at coordinate 1,098,130,629 of NC_056731.1, read as the reverse complement.
TGCTATGCCTTTTAGTATACAGGTCCTCTACCATTAGTGTATCACATCCAGCAACAAGTGTGCAGCTATTTCCAGTTCTGTTTCACAGAATCTGCATTTGTCTGTTTCTCCCACATTTTCAATGGACTCTGTAAACCAATGTCTACGCAAGTCCACTGTCTTGGGTCGCTAATATTAACCTTTCATATTTTGGTCAAAATTCACCTCTCTTTAGCCATTCCAGCATCAGATCTTGATTGACATGAGGTTATTTCAGGAGTTTTCTGTATATGCAACTATATTTATGCCTTCTCATCTCATCCTTCTCCTTATATTCTTTCGTTTTTTTTTTTTGGCAGATTCAGTTGCTGCCTGAGTTTTGTCTACCTCTGATTTGCTTTCCATTTGATACTTCTGCTAAACTAAGCAGGGAAGTTATCTTAAGATTTGTTCTCTTCAAATTTCAAAACTTTTACTATGTTTGGATCTGATAAGGTCAGTGGATATGTATGCAGTCCTATAACTGCAGATCTATACATGTAATCAATTACATGTAGACTATCTCCTCTGTTTGAAGAAAAATGGCAGAGTACAGCCACCAGACTATGGTTTGAAGCATGTACCCCCCCCACACACACACACACAAAAAATGCCTCCTTGAGTTTCTGAAGTGCCTGCTTACAAGCTGCAGTTCCAGTACTTTTATCTGGCCTATTTTTTTTTTTTTTTTTTATGGAGATCTGAGAGAAAGAAACAAAACTATGTAGTCCACCTAGGCAGTAAATCAAGAACCAAAAACTAAAAAAAAAAAAAAAAAAAAACTCCAAATCCAAGTCTACCACATCTGAGAGAGATGTGGCTATGGTACTTAATGGGGGAAACTTCCCATAATATTCCACTGTCCTGCAGAATGTCATCACCTGATTTGTTAGCAATGGGTAAGCCGTGCCTGTAAAGCTTATACTTTGATATACTATGATTGGGTTTTTGCCACCACCTACACAATGACTAAGGTAAGCTACATCTGACCTTCTGGCATGGTATTTGTTTGCTCTGATAGTCAGCCTGTCCGATTTTTAATCTTCTCATTACCCCCCAAGACACACTTGCACATACATGCAACCTACCACGATCAAATAAAAGCAGCAATGGTACCGACAAAAGCAAAAGCATAGTCTCCAGCTCCTGATAGGATGTGATCCAGCAGCCTGTGGAAAGCTATTGGGGCATTCTTCATCCTAAAAAGCATTTTGTTGAATTCATAAACTCTACTTGGTAACAAATGCCAACTTTTCCTTTGCTGTAAGGGTCAAGGATACCTGCTTTTACAGTGAGGACAACTGTGGTCAGAAACTTAGACTCATCCAGCTGCTCTAAAGCTTCATCTGTCCTGGGCCTGAGGTATACATCTGCTTTGTGTAAATGCTTAATTTATCATAATCTATATATAGACTAGCACTCGCATCTTTTTGGTATCAATGCAACCAGTGAGACCTTTTAAAAAAAGATGATCTGATGTACAGTTTATGTATGAAATTTCTTATTACTGAATAAAATGGAGTCTTTTTGGTGACAAAATCTACTTGATTTAAATGTTTTAAAACTAAGTATTTACTTTTAAAGTTTTAGATTGTCATTAATTTATTGAATACCTGTAGGTTAAGTGATTGCTGAGATTTTGGGAAAAAAAAAACAAAAATACAAAGTGGCATGGACTGCTGGCTACTCTCACCCTGGGGTTAGCTATTCTCCTTGTAGGTCTGATTTTTTTTTTTGGTAATTGTTTGTCCTGTGACTCGAATTTTGGATGTACACTGGGGTTCTGGATGCGAGCCTGATGTACCAGAACCACTGGTGATCTTGTTTCATTTGGATTGGTAATTATGCTAGCTGCTGATGGAGGATATCATTTACAGGCAACAGTGTAGGAATTTCAGTGCAGCCCAGGAATGGAGGACTGTTGCTTAATGAGACAGAGACACAGCTTCTCAGCTGAGTAACTAACATTAATTTTCAGTCTAGCATACAGTAGACTTAGAAGAGAAAGACTATGCAAACTAGAAGACTAGAGGAAAGGAGTCCTTCTGAAAAATAATGTAACTGTGTAAGTGCTCAATTTTAACTTTCCATTGAGGAAACAATACAAGAAAGCAATGCAGTATGTTTAGCCTCTGTTATGATGCATGACTTGAAATGCAGCAGGTGATAAAGAGAGGCATAGCAGTGCAGGTAGAAGTAAGGCAAATCAGGAGTGGAAAATGTACTTACTTTTCTATCAAATTAAAAATGTGTTTTGACTGTACAGTATTACAGTTGTACAACTACAGTACTTTGTGACCAGGATTATGCATCCATAGCTGTTAAATACCCAATTCTAACTTGAAAATTCAAGCACCTATACAGGTTGCACTTTAGATGTTGTATTAAGAGGCCATTTTACGCACTGGCCCTGTAAAAATAATGCTAGCACTATAAAACTAGGTCTATAGCCACACATGATTTAATGAATGGATAAAAGAATATGCATCTCCTATTAAGAAAAAAATGTCTAAAAAGTGCTTTATCCACACATGTACATACCTGTAATGGTGAACATATTTTCTTTTTCTGTGCAATTTAAAAGTTGTCTGAAATTGTTTGGAGAGGTGATTTACACATTCAAATATTGTTAATGAAATCCAGATGGATGCAGACTATACCCCTAGACTTACTGATAGCTTTAGCATTAAGACCCGACTGAAAGCAAAATGTATTTGATAAAAGTATACTATATTTTAAAATGAGACTCCTGATGAGCACGTAATGTTAGCAACCAGTAGAATTCATTTTGATAACATGTATGTGCCTCAATTACAAGTGTTTTAGCCTTTGAGGGATGAACATTTATGTCTGAATAAATGTTTTTCTCCAGGTTCATTGTGCTGTTTTCCTTTATATATTCGGTATACATGGTTACTGAGTGACACCTGATTTATGCTCAAGAGTATCCTCATTCTATTTGGTTATTTATTAAACTCATAATATTTTAGCTTCTCCTCTTAAATTCACATTTTCCTTGATTACACTTTGATCACATTCTTTTCATTTTTGAAACACTTATCTTAAACTTGTGTAATGTCCAGTTTACATTCTTCTAAATACTGCCACATTATCACTAAACATTTGGCATGCCGTTCAAAACATATATGATGTTCTTGAATATTTCAGCTGCAGAGTTTACAAAAGAAATTAACAATTTATATCATCTCAATCCGAAATGTACTAAATGTGGGGATGTTCACTATCTGGGTGAATTTCTAACTAGTAGCCTCCTCACCCCAATTCTAATTTGTTTAGCAATTTAGCATCACTCATATTGATAACTATAGCATCAGCATCATTCATATCAATAAATACATCATCAATAAGGGTCAGATACCTATGCCTCTAAAATAGTTGAGTTTGCTATTCTCATAACACAGATTCTGTCCTTTTAAGGATTCTTTGGCTTGGCTTCTAGTTGACACTTATTTCATTGTGCTCCTAATGTGAAGACAACATATATAATTGACTGAATTATCTTTGTACAGTTTAACCTGGATTTTTTTACTCTTCTTTAAAATGTCTGACACTAATTTTTGTCTCACATTAATGAGTGCAGTATTGATCAGACTCAGTTACTCACAACTTATATAATTTAACTCTTCACTTACATAATGTAAGTGGGATATCTCAGTTCTTCCTGACTGCATATTTCAGACTTTTCTTTTAATACTCTCAGTAAGGATTGTGAAAACTTCCCTTTACTGACAGGACACAAGTGTTGCTTGCTGAAGCTGGTTGTCTCCCTAGGTCACTTCCTCCACCAAAAAGTAAAAACTGCTTAGCAGTGAAATAAAGGCAGAACATTTTACTTGGCCTTTGTCAGACTAGTGCATGAAGGCATCATCTCTTGGTTGTCAGCAGAAGAAACAGATTCCACAGTGAAACCAATTTTGAAGCAAAAGTTAATCAGTCATCATGTCTGAAATCAAGCGAATACAACTAGTAAAAAAAAAAAAAAAAAAGATTAAAACTGAATGTTGTGGAGGTTGCAAATAGTCTAAAAGACATACAGACTGGGTTGTGAAATTTGACTGAACTGTATAAAGTGTGTATGAAATGTAGTGGAGTGATTACAATGGATGAAGCAGTCTATATACATGACCAGCAGGCAGCTATCTAATGTGTTAAATAGCAAATGTGTGAGAACTGAGATGAAGCAGCTGAAACTGTAAATCAACTTGAACACACAGAGAAGCATCTAAGTGAAGCAGAAGATGAGGTAAGGAAGCAAACCTGAGGCTATACGACGTTCCAGAAGATGAAGACAACATGGACTTGATGGAATAATGTGAAAATCAAAACAGAAGAGTAAATTTAGTCTGTGAAAGATTTCTTTGAGACTGTATTTTTGAAATATTTATTGCCAACCTCAAAAGTCAAATATAGGAAACAGACCAATATATTATAAACAAGAACAGATACTTTTGACGATGTGTCAACCAGGTAGAAATTTCTCTTTTGATGGGAGACCTGCATTTGTAGAGCATAATTACTCTAAGATCACCCTGAAATATACCTTGAATGTTATAGAAGCAATACAAACGTGCAAACAAAGAAAAAAAGAAGTTATGTACTCACCATAACGTTCCATGTAAGTTGTTCATCTGGCCTTCATTCTTTACTGACTCAGCCAACTGCAAAAGCACAAGGTCTTCAACCAGCCCGAGGCCAACTCCCTATCCCATGATGCACCCTGATCTTCCCTCAGATCTTGTTTGCTGCGTGACTACATAGTAGTGTAAGTATGCCACTCAGAGTTAGATAAGAGACAAAGCACTCTATACGGACCTCAAGTAGACTGGATGGGGGGTGGAGGGTGGGACGTAAGAATGAAGGCGAGATGAATAACTCACATGGAACGTTATAGTGAGTACATAACTTCTTTATATGAAATTCTATCTCGCCGTTCATTCTTTACTGATGGGTAGCATCTCAAGCACCATCTTCTTGGGTGGCTCATGGGAGTATATTCCTCAGAACTGTGGAACCAAAGGAGGTCCTGTCCCTGGAGGCCTTGTCTACTTTGTAATGAATGATAAAGGTATGAGGTGTTGACCAGGTAGCTGCTGCACAAAAAGAATCTAATGGTAACCTCGCAGAAAAAGCTAATGAGGTTGAAATAGCTCTAGTAGAGTGGGCCTTTATTTTTTGTTGCAAGGAGGCATTTTGTGAATTATAAATGAAGGAAATGCAATCGGATAGCCATCTTGACAAGATTACTTTGGTCACTGAGGCACCCTTCTTTGACTCTGAAAAGGAAACAAAAAGTTGATCCGTTGACCTGAATTGTTTCATTCTGTCTAGGTAAAATCGTAGTTGTTTGTGAACATCAAGTTTGTGCAGCATGTGTTCCATCCTATTTGTGTATTGGGGAAAGAAAACTGGCAACTCAACAGATTGGTTAAGATTTGCTTCTGAACAAACTTTTGGTAAAAAGGATGGATTAGTTCTGAGTGAAACTCTGTCATTATGGAAAATCAGATAAGGAGGTTTGATGGTTAAGGCTTGCAGCTCATAAATCCGTTGAGCATAAGTAATGGCTATCAGAAAAATAGTCTTCCATGAAAGGAATTTCAAAGAACAGGATGAGGCTGGTTCGAAAGGATTTAGTATGATTCTTGGATAGAACAAAATTAAGATTCCATGGCATGACTGGAGGCCTCAGATGAATTGCACCTTTAAGAAAGGCTTTAGCAAGTTGATGCGACATGACATTAAAGCCTTGGAAACCAAAATGAAAGTTAATATTGCTGCTAATTGAACTTTAATGGTAGCTGAAGCTGCTCCTTCATTGAAAAGTTTAGTTAGAAATTCCAATATAGATGGGATCAGAGCTAAATAAGGATCAACATCATTCTGAGAAGCCCATACAGAAAATCTCTTCCATTTGCTAAGATATAACTTTCTGGTAGATGATTTATGAGAGCATGTTATAATATATGTTGGGCCTCAGCTGAGAGGTTGTAAATCCTGGCTATTGTGGGAATTGGAGCAGCCAAGCTGTCAGTTTTAGGGAATGAAGGGAAGGGTGAAGAGCCCCCGATGAATGGGTCAACAGATCTGGAACTGGGTCCAGGATCCAGAGTTCTTCCAAAAGACGAGGCTGGAGGAAGGGAAACCAAATTTGCAGAGGCCAGTAAGGGGCTATTAATATCATGGTCCTTCCCAGAAGTTTTGCCTTCTGTAATACCTTGGGAATCAGAGGGAGGGGGGAATGAATAAAGGAGACCCAGGGGCCAATTGCTTGGGGCTTCCCCCGGTTGGGGGATTAGGGCAAAGCAGCTGCTGCATTTCGTGTTTGTTGGGGTGGCAAAGAGATTACAGCAAGGCTGGCCCCACCTGCAGAAAATCTTTTCCGCTACTTGTTGCTTCAGGGACCACTCGTGAGGCAGTAAGATTGCCCTGCTCAGCTTGTCTGCTATCACATTGGAGTTCCCCGGGATATGCGTTGTTAACAGAAAGCGCTGGGAGGAGGTTGCCCACTGTCATACTCTCATGGCCTCTCGACACAGTGGGTAAGATTTGGTTCCTCCTTGTTTGTTGATGTACCAGACTACTGACATGTTATCCATCTGAATAGCAATTGTTCCCAGAGGTACAGAGTCTTGAAAGTACTGCAACGCTAGAAGTACTGCTCTTATCTCCAGAACATTTATATGCAGATGAGCCATGTGTTTCTTCCACGTGCCTTGGGCTGTTCTTCCCTGAAAATGCCCCCCCCCCCAAAATCAAGGAAATGGCTGTGGTCACCGTGGCTATGGGACTGGGTAGAACGAATGGACGTCCCTGAGATACATGCTGAGACATCAGCCACCACTGAAGGTCCTTCTTGCACGCATTCGTTATGACAATTTGATGTGACACTGGAAGTCCCTGAAAGGACCATTGACAGAACAGGAGCCATTGTAGAATTCGCATATGCATTCGTGCAAGGGGAATGGCGAGGTCTGATACTTATTCTCATAAGAGAGAAATTCTTTCTGGAGGTAGACTTAATGTCATAGAAACTATATTTAGTTTTGCTCCTATGAAGACGGTCTGTTGTGATGGCGAGAAGGCAGATTTTTCTCTGTTGATGGTAATCCCCAATTGATTGCATAGGTGTAGGGTTGGGTCCCTTGCTTGAATGAGTTGATGCTTGGTGGTGGCAGTGAGGAGTTAGTCGTCTAGATAAGGAAACACCTGGATTTCCAACCGCCTCAGGTGAGCGGTGGCTACTGCCATACATTTGGTGAACAATCTGGGGGCTGTAGTGAGACCAAAGGGCAGAGCGTGAAATTGCTAATGGCTGGCTCCCAGCCGGAAGCGTAGATGATCCCTGGATGGTCTGTCCATCTTTATGTGGTAGTACGGATCCTGAAGATCTATACAGCACATCCAATTGTCTTTTCCCAGAAAGGGAAAGTATTGACGGAAGCGTGACCATCCGGAACTTCGTCTTTTTCACTGACTTGGTTAGTCTGCTTAGGTCCAGAATAGGTCTCCAGTCCCCTGTTTTCTTTGGAACCAAAAAGAACCTTGAATAAGTTCCGGATCCTCTTTGGTCTGCTGGGACTGGCTGGATGACTCTTTTGTCCAGCAACCTTTGGACCTCTAAGGCTGCTAGGTCCCTGTGACTGGATGGAATATCTGGGATTTTCTTTACTAGAGGGGGTGGGGTGGCAAAGGGAATAGAATAACCACTGGATATTGTGCTTTGAACCCAGCTGTCTTTTATTTTTAACCAGACGTCTAGGTACAAAGACAGGCATCCTCTGACTGCCTCCAGAGATGGACAGTCAGGCCTCCTCTCAGGAGCGCTGATACGGCTTGCCAAAGAACTGCTCTCTGTCGTCCTAGTTCTGTGGATCTCCCTGCCGCGTGGACAGTATCTTCCATTACTACCCCCTCTTCTGGCTCTAGAAGGGGTGTCACCATGAGTGTTTTGGAAAGATCCTTGAGACTTACGGAATCATATCTTTCCACCTCCCCTCCCTTTGGGGTAGGGTCTGTTTGGGGTAGAAAAACGTACACCGAAGGAAGACAAGGTCTTGCCGTCTTTCTCACTCCTAGTAAGAGTTTCCTTAACCATAGGTCCAAAAAGGGATGAACTGTTAAAGGGGGTGTTAATGAAGGAAGACTTAAAGGGTTCTGTAAAGGAACATAAGCGCATCCAGGAATGTCTCCTGAGAGCGATTCCTGTACCCACTGCCCTGCTCGTACCATCAAATGCATAAGACAACAGACGGATGGAAGAGTTCACTATAGAATTACGAGTGGAGAGCTGGGAAGTTACCTTGTCCGAAACTCCTGCAGCTACTGAACCCTGTAGGGTATCTCCTAGCTCATTCAGGAGATCCCTTTGTAACCTAGTAAAATGTGTGGGGTAGTTCAGCGATCGAACGAAGGCCACTGAACTGAACATATGCTTCCCGTATCTGTCCATAATCCTAGATTCCCTATTAGGAGGATGAACAGATGAAGTCTCCAATAATGCCTTCTTGGTGGCTGCCGCCATCACCATAGCATCAACTGGTACTCCTTTGGTATGATAAAGTCGGTCTTGTGGGCTGGTAATACATTTATTGGGCTTCCTAGGGACAGGCTCCATGGTGCCTGGGGACTCCCACGCCCTTCGAGTGAACAATTCCAACAACTCATCAAAGGGTGGAGACACCCAAGAGGTGGAGGGTTGAAATCCGAACGTCTTCAGGAGAACTGACTCATCATCAGAAGGGTTAAGGGATTTCTACCCACCCCTCTTTTAAGAAGCTCTAAGATATCTGCAAAGGAGATAACTTCTGAGGGGGACTGTGGGAACCCTTCTGACTCATCCAAGTCAGTATCTGAAGTGACGGACTCCTGTGGGGAGTCCAAATGCTTCCTCTTGCAGAGTCTCTTCCTGGGCACTTCTTCAATGGGGGCTTCTGGAGAGGTCTCGGAAGAACATGGTTCACCCAATGGAGCTTCCTGAGACTCAGGGATCTCTACGCGTCAAAGGAGCATGTGAAGAAGAGGCAGACACTGGTGCTTTCAGGGAAGGAGCTGCTCGAACTGATGGAGTGGTTGTCGGGGCAGACAAAGCCCTCCTCATAGCTTCAAGAGCCCCTCAGTCCTGACAAGAAAAATCCACCTGCTCCGAAGAACCGATGGAAATGGTCTGCTCCGGTACAGAGGGCTCTGAGCCATAGGTCGGGGCTGAGCTCACTTGAGCCGAAGCCCCGAGAGGTAAAGTCGGTTTGACTGTCCTCCCTGGACTCGACCTGTGAGGGTCGGCCCCGAGATTCCTTGATCGCCGCTGTGGGTATCATGGCAGTCAGAGCAGAAAAACCTATAGAAGGGGTCAGACCCAAAGGGTCCATGATCATCAGTTCCGCACTATCCGGCTCCAAAACATCCATGTGAGTCGGAGGAGGAACAGAAGATGTAGGAGGAACTAAGATTGGCTCCAAAGTCCCCTTGGTTGGTGCCGATAAATTTTTGCTAGCGCCGGTATCTGTAGGAGCTTCTTCACCACATGGTCCATATCCAGATCAGACAGTCTACTTGAGGCCCGTGAGGAATGTGACGAGGTCACAGATTGTAGTATAGGAGACTTTAAGGTTGGAGATACCGGCTCCAAGGTCGGGGACCGGCTCCAAACCATAACTACAGTCGGTTCTGAAGGCTGTGGAACCAATGTTGATGCTTTACTGGAAGTTGACTTTGATGTCGATGCAGACTTTGATGGCTCTGTCTTCTTTGAGTGTTTGTCTGGCTTATCCAACAATTCCTGAAATGATGATTTAAGCAGACCTTTGTCTAACAACTTTCTCTTCCTCCCATGCAACACTCTTGAGCTGAAGGAGTGGCATATAGAGCAGCTTTCTTGCAGGTGAACCTCACCCAAGCAGTGAACACATTCAATGTGTCCATCAGTAATGGACATATTTTGCCCACATCTAGGGCACTTCTTGAAGCCAGACTTGGCTTTCTCTTTTTCCTGGTGTGACATCTTCCACAACAGCAAAAACAATATTCACACAACTATTCAAGCCTTAAACAAATCAGTACACACAGCAGTTATATATGTACCTAGTGAAAAAGGAAGGGCTACAATTGCACTCTAACATACCACACACACAATATACTAACACTAATAAGAAATCTAAGCCCAATGGCCTAAAACAAATGGCCACTAAGTAAAGGTAAGTATACACCCTGTAAAAAAAGGGCTAAACACGCACTCTGAAAGGGAAGAAACTCTGAGCCCTATAAAAATTATGGGCTAAAACTATTAAGTACACTAACTATGTTAGAATATATATCTATATGCTCTATGAAAGAGCTAACATACACTTTAAGCTAAGAGAAAGGAGAAATAAAGGGCCTAAAAAAAAAAGTGGCCACTAATTTCTCTTAAACACACCAACTATACTAATTCAAGAGAGAGAGGGAGAACAGAAGGCCTAACCACAAAAAAGGCCTCAAAGATTAATTATCTAATCTAAAACTAACTATAAGAAGAAGCTACACACTCTAACTACAATATTAATACTAAATTATTACATTTTTACTAAAACTATAGCTATAAAACATTCAAGAAAATTTTTTTTTCACTGGCCAGAGCTGGTGAACGTCCAAACTAGTTGCAGCGGCAAACGAGATCTGGGGGAAGATCAGGGTGCATCATGGGATAGGGAGTTGGCCTCGAGCTGGTTGAAGACCTTGAGCTTTTGCAGTTGGCCGAGTCAGAGCCGAGGATCGGCTCCGAACCCATCAGCAAAGAATGAATGGCGAGATAGAACAACTTCACATCTGGTATTTAAATTGTCATTTCCTGCTACTTTAAAGATATTTAGGAATGGCAAATTGTTGCCCTCTGACAGTCTGGATGAAGCAAATAGAAAAATAACAGTCACCCAATAATACTTGCCCAATCACAGATAAAGCAAAAAGACAGACAGCCAAACTGATCTGGAGAAAAAGCGGACGAATGGGAGAAGAGATCCGATTTAAATGAGAAATGTCATCAAGATAAGATAGCTGCAAAGACTTGGAAGTTCTACATGATGATATGAACTGGGGTATAACAGGGGCAGGATTTCTAAATGGAAGTAATTTAAACTTTTTCCCAATGAAAAGATAGGAAGACTAAAACTTACCTAAATTAAACACTGGGTAAGCAATTGTTTTCAATGTTTTCAGACTGCAGTTTTTGCAACTATGAGAGGTATTAGCCATCTCTGCAAATATACTGCCAATTTAAACTGCCAGAATATTGGAGGATTTTTGTACTAATAACAAATTTGACTTTCAAAGTGCAATCACTCATTTTTTTATCAACCAGTACAGCATAAACTGAAGGTTAACCATAAGATAATGTAAATTCAAGATTAAAATTAGAATATGCTGAAGTACTAACAAAAGTAAACAATTTATAATAAATGCATAACAGTAAGGGGTTACACCTACTATTTCCCATTTTTTCTTGCTCCTGATATAGGGCAAATAAAGTAAGCGGGTTTTTTGTTAAATAATTGTACTGAAATGTATCGAAGAATAGCTGCCTATTAATATTCATTTTTCAGAAAATAAATGTAGGAGATAATACTACTGAAATATAAGCTGATGTATAATGATAAGGAAATATTAAACCACAGGATGAAAATAAGTTAAACCAATGAAAAGACAACGTGAAAGGATAAATCTAAAGAACGACTACAAAATGGTGAAGTGCTGAGTAACAAGATGGAAAAGTAATACAAGAGATGAACTAATGAAAATATAAAATAATATTTTGGAGTATCAGCTGTGCTAGTGAATAATAACTGAAGGGTAACATAATGCTCATGGAATTTTTCTAACTTTCTTTGTAATTCACTATGTTAAATGTAACTGAATAAAGCTACATATACAGGCTGATGAAGCAACACAAAATATTTTATAATGTAAATAAATGATCAGTTTGTATAGAGAATTGATGAATAGTAATGCTATTCTTTTTACTATGTATACTAATATGATGAATATTTGTAGGGTAAATTGTCTCCATTGCTGTATATTTTACTGCTGAATGCAGAGTCAGTGACATAAACAATGGGAAGATAGCATGTAAATGGAAGTATTATGGGGCATATATGAGATGCAGAAAGTTTAGCAGAACAGTGTTATCCTCATGATACAAAGCATACTCACTTTTTCCTTTATATCATTAAGGGTAGGCAAGTGGAATTTCTCACTCCTGCATATCATGGTGTGAGAAGAATTACTACATGACTGTACAGTAATTGAGGAATAAAGAAAAAGGATATCAGCCATGCTGTTTCTGCTTTTCTCACTAAAAACATGGAGAGTTGGATATATTTGAGAAATATGCATGATTAAAGTAATCATTTGGTGCTTCTAATTCCCTGCTGGTAACTGTCATGGGTAGCCAAGACAACATCTGGTCAAAGTAGGAGCCCGTTACACACTGATAATGAGTGTAATACTGTTGAAGTTATTGTGTGAAAATTTCAAAAATCGACAAACTGAGCAAAAATCAAGAAAAATGGTGATCAACTATAACAGTCCAACAAATACTTAAGCACTTTTTGTTTAGTCAAAGCATCCAAACTTCTTCAGATCTGAAGAAGTTTGGTTACTTTGACTAAATGAAAAGCGCTTAATAAATATTTGTTGGACTGTTATCCTTGGTCACCATTTTTCTTGAAGTTACTGTATGCAAGCAAGTTTTAAGTGCTGTAAAATGAGTCTATTAACTTAATATATTAATGGTGGTGTATTCATAAGTATGTATGACCTAAAAAAAGACACTAGCTTTTTTCCATCCACTATTGTTTATCATGACTGATGGCCGAGATGATATTACTATTGAAGTAGAGGTCTAACAGAGTTGTGGAGAATGCAATACAAGATGAAATCTGAATGTAATAAAGATAAACAGGTTGAGAAACATTACTTCTTTGGAGAATGAACAGCCAGGGGAGCTACTTGGAGAGCTGTGATACAACACTGTCATGAGCAATATGACTTGGTGATGCATGTTTTTTGGGAGGCAGGATAGGAAGCATCATATTATATAAGAGTTCTAGAAAAGCAGTAATGAAAGAGATTACATAAAATATTACAAAATGGTGTCAACAGCCACTAAATGTAAGGGCATATAAAAACAATTAGAGATTTTACAAGTGTTGTAAAGTAATATGAATAGCAGAAATGGTCAGCAGAATGCACTGGAAAGTACAGAATTATGTTGCTGTAATGATAACACCACAGTGAGGACAAGATGAGTGCTATTATTATGAAGAAAATTAGACATATATGCAATGTAAAAATGTGAAAATATTGTACTGTAATATTGTAAATTTACTTATTTTAAAAACAAAAATAAAGGAATGTTTTTTTTTTCAAAAAATGCATTGATTAACGATGGTTCTTCACTGTTAAAGGGGATCATTTCTGTGCTTCAATCTTAGAAATATTTCTAAATACAAACTGTTTAATAATACTCACTGATGCAATGTGCCCAAGTCTGTTTGTAATGAGATAGTTGAATATTTTGTATGCAAACTGTCATCTGAGTAAGCTTTGTTAAAGTCACTTGTACTATACAGTCGTGAGGGCTATTAATAGTCATTATTTGGCCATGTGGCTTATCTTAATATTCAACAAGATGAATTTTATGCTTATTATATTTAACACAAAAAAGCATCTTTTTGTCTTTTTAGGGCAACTATTATTGAGAAAATATTCCTTCCAAACTTTCTGATTTCTGATCTTATGGGTTGCTGTGTGCATGGTTTTAATTTCTTTTTACAGTGAGTATTTGACAGTGTATGCACATCATATGTTTTTGTTTCTTATACATCTGAGGACATTAGTGCTCTTTCATACTCTTATACATCTACAAGTTTCGGGTTTGGGTCTCCAATAGCATTTCTTTTTAATTTTTAAGACCACTCTACTGAATGAGTTAAATTTCACTGGTTGTGTCAGGGAAACTACAATTCTTTCCTAAAAGTATAAAAGTCTATTGTCTTAGTGTTCTCATGCTGACAACCATATATATTTTAAACTGTCTGTCTACAATAATTTACTACTTTAAATTTACCATTTTGATATCTGTACAGATCTTATGAAAGGCTAGCTATAGTTTTCTACAAACAGGCTTGATAGCTCGAGATTCTTCCAGTAGATGGGATGGCTACATAAAAAACATTTCCAGGAGATGAAATTCAAAGCTACCAAACTAGGTTCAAATGAGAGACAGAAGAGCTTGTCAAGCCATGAAGTACAATTCCCATATAGAAGAAGGATACATCAAAGGAACCAAATTTGTGGAAACTCTTAAAAAAAACACAACTAGACAGTGCTGGGTCACAATCCTGCAATGCAAACATAGTTGACACAGGCACTATATATATATAGGACATAATCCATGTATGGTGATATATATATCACCATACATGGATTATGTCCTGCCTATGATTCAGATGACCAAAGTTTCATTAGCAGCTAGACAGCTGAAGAAAGCAGGCAATAAAGGATGGGAGAGAGCAGCTTGTGATGGTTCACCAATCCTTAGGGTTAAACAGCAGCACTACTTGATACTGTGCATACACATATCAAAGGAAATGGGGTGTATTACCTCAAACCTCATTAATATGGAAATTGAAAATCTCTTAACCCTGGATCCTCATCTACTCTGCCCTGTCAAAAGGAGGTCCTGCCTCTTAATATCCTCATTAATTTCTTTGAAAATGTAATCAAAGCAGTGAATTACAGTTATGTAGTACATATAGCATTATCTGGACCTGGCCAAAGCCTTTGCCACTATTTCCCATGCAGGCATTATTGACAGCCTTGTAAACCTAAAAATATATCCTTGTGTTGTGGGTTGGATAGCTAACTGGCTTTCTGACAGAATCCGTGTGCTTAGAATCATAGGTGTCACTTCTGAAAGCAAATCAAAGTTACCAATGTTGTGCCACAGGGCTCAGTGCTGAGCCCACTCCTATTTGCCATCTATTTATCAGACCTTCAGGCCAACACTACTGGCTTCTGGTCATCTAAGTTTGCAGATGACTGTAAACTGGGAGTGATTAATCGACCCTCCACTGATTCCAACATGGGTAAGACCATGTTAACAACTGATACAATGACAATGATCTCAAATTAAATGTGAAAAATGTAGTATACATCATTCTGGTAAAACTCACATAACTGATATGTGACACATCCCTTCAATCAGACACGGTCAGTCGTAAGGCATCTAGGTACTGTTATTCATAATTCCAAATCATTTGACTATACTGTCTCTGCTGTGGCTCAGAACTCAATCAACCTGGTGTTTTTTTGAACAGGTCACCAAAGTAATGGATAAAGGTAATATGCTACATAACCTACCTCAATATAGACAAAGCTTTTGATACAATCCCCCATTAACCCCTTTACTACCTGCTGGCTTACAAGCTTGGTCAAAAGATGCAGGAGATCAAAAAAGAGGAAGCTAACTCCACAAAAAGGCCATCAGTGGCATTCCCCAGGGTTCAGTGTTGGGATCACTTCTGCTCTGCATCTATTTCTCAGAAGTAGATGACAATATCAAAGGATTCTGTGCTAAGTTTGCAGATGACTGCAACTTAGGAGCAGTGATCAAATCCATAAAATATTCAGCCATTCTACAAGAAGGCTTGTTCCAAACAAATAACTGCAGCCAGATTCGTGGACTAAAGCCAAATAAAAAATGCATTGTCTTCTCCTCTGGAAAGCTGGCTCCCCCATAGGACTACCACACTAATGATACATCCCTAAGAGTTGACCCAGCAGTTCAGAATTTGGGAACTTACGTGTACAGTGCCCTAACTTTTGACCAGCATGTGTTCACAGTGGTAAGGAAGTCCTTCTATAGTGCACAGCTCAAACAAGGGGATTACTTCTAGATCTAGGGTTGATGAAGTCTCCCTTTACTCAGCCATCACTAGGCCAGTCATAGAGTATAATACCCCTTTGGCATTCATCTCTTCAGGCACATGCAACAAATGGAATGTTTACACAGATATCTTACAAAAAGAATACAAGGCCTAAACAATGTGTCCTACATGAACCACCTCAAAGCCCTATTGTTACATTTGATCTCTTGTAGTCTGCTAAGAGGTGACCTGTGTCTGGCATACAGAGGTTCTTCCAATCCATTACAGATGAACTTACTTCGCATCTGCAAGTCAAATGGAATCAGAAATACTCAATCCAGGGGCCTAAACCTCTTCCACAACATTAACAGAACAGTTTGGAGGGACGGGTTTATCTTAGAGAAGATACCAATGCTCTGGAACAAACTCCTCATCCACAAAAAACAAAGCTCATCCCTGATCACATTCAAGTGTAACTTGGATCAATGGCTAGGAAACAGGAAATTTACCCTGGGACTCTTTCCTAAACTACTAATGGACAAAGGCAGCTCCTAAATGCTTTATTCCAATGGATGGATCCTTACAAAATACCTATGTTTTCATCTAGTAATTATCACTAGAGGAATATATGAATATAGATCTTAGAAACGGTTAAAGGAATCTAAACTCCAATGGGAAAAGTTTTTAAGCAGCAAAATGGGATAATTAGCTAGGCTTAAAATGGCCTGGAAGGGCAGTTAGCCTAGCACTAACATATGAACATATAAGAAAGCCTTCTTGCTCAACTAATTTCGATGGGCATCTCCACTAGATCCAAAGTCATCATAATTCCCCTTTACTTGGATCTCGTCAGACCCATATTGAATATAATGCATCCTTTAGTATATATTCATCTAAACATATTACTTGACTTGAAAGGCCTCAGATTCAAAAGTAAAAATATTAGTGGCCTCAAAAATCTTATCAAGACAGACTGGCAGCCTCTCTATGCGTTCAGTCTCTTACAGATTTCTCTGTGGGCATAGGTGTCTAGCTTATCCAACCTCATTTGACCTTCCATTCCTTCACACTGCAAATGTTACCTCAAATAACTGGTTAAAGGAACCAAGACATAATGGCATGAAGGATTCATATCCTAATGCATCCCTCACCTCAAGAACAAACATACATTACATGTCAAGCAGAGTAGGACCTTGCCACCTCACATTCAATGTAAACATAGACAATTGGATGGGCAGCCTCAAATTCTATCCCAGTCTATTTTGACTTGTTCTTGTAGCCGGAGGAAACTTTTGAACAGAGTTTTTTGGCTAAGCATGTAACAGTTTGCAGACTGATTGTGCATTTTTGACTAGGAATCTATGTATCAGATGGACAGTTACAGTTGGGACAAGTGTTTAGTGCCTGCCAAGCCATATACATATTAGTCTTAATAGGATATGTGTGAGAATGTGCATGTCTTCAAGAGAAGACTTAGCACACCACTGGATCTCCAAGCATGCACTAAATAATTAAAAATCACTGATAGCTGCCTAAATGACTGCATCATGTGCAGCACACCTAGCAATGAAAGATGAGCCAATTTTACTGTGGACCAGCCAACAGTAGAAAAGCAGAAAGGACTAAAATACATTAAAACAAAGTGCCTGACACAAATCACTTGCAGGCCAGTGACTGAAGCAGTCTACAACACTTGTCAATTTCACCCTATAGTCACACCCTAATGTGAAACCAGCTGTCACCACAGTCATGACGTACTGCCCTGGCTTAGAGAATAGGAGTCCTTCCTGTACTGCCACGGACCACAGAGAATGATACCATATCCAACTTTGCCACAAGGGAACAATGATGATGAATTATATGATAAGGGGCTAAATCAGAGGGAATAGTGGGAAGGATTACAAATATATTGCCTGATACAACAGGACAGATGTGTCCAGAGTTACTTCCTTTACTCTACTGAACTGAGCAGAAACAGGGGAGTACCATATTCTCAAATATGGCAAAAGGTCTATCTGCCACTCACAGAATACTCTGACCAGTCAGGACTTAAATTCTGAAAACTAGGAGAGGATGGTTTCTCCCCTATGGCACAGACCACATATTTCTTTTTGTTGAAATTCAAACATATTATATAAAATCCACATACCAAAAGACATCCAAAGCATTATGTTACAAATGCCGAAATCAGCATTTCCCATTTTACTGACAGGACTTTAAGGTATCCCATCAATAATGCAATCTTCTATCTACTCATCTTCTTAACCTATTTGTTAACAATCCATATCACTGTCCTTACCTTTGGGAGATCTAGACTCATCAGTTCCCATAATCTAGCCACCAGAACTTACTTTCCATTTTGTTTTCCTCCACAATCTTCATCCACCTCTTCATCTATAGACTCAATATCTTTACAGACAAATGATTCCCACCCTACCCTTTCTATCCTTTCTAAAAACCATAACAATATGGTACACTAAAGTGAATATGATTTACTCAATGGATCACTCTATTGGAATCAGAGTAATAAAAAAAAAAGCCATTATATACCCAATGCGAGGGACCTTGCCTTTGCAGTACCCCTTAACATAACATCTTTTAGAGTCATACAGTCTTGGGGAAAGTTTTATATATTCATTGAGTGGGAATTGACAGACTACACATTTATCCACTATAAACTCAAATACTTCTTTCACTCTGTTAGCTTTTGGCAAAGATTTTGCAATGCTTACATGCCAGGTTTACCACCTAGCAGCACAGATATACTGTCACCAACACTTAAGAAACCACATTACAATAAAATATGTACTGCATTTTGTTGCAGCCATCTCAACAAACCTGTAACACCCTGTGTCAGCCACAAACTTTAAGGAAGTTGCAAATCAAGGAATATGTGGATTTGCACCCGCATAACAGCATGTATGTGACATTGCAACTCATTATTTTTCAATAAATTTAACCAAGCAATGAAAAATAATCAATACCATATAAATCATCAGCTATTACTAAACTAATATAAGGCTGAACTGTCCATTATTACACAACAGATACAAATACTCCAAAAGTAGCCATCACTGCATGTTAACTTTATTAATCTCTACCTTCAAAAATGGAATATAATGTACAGTTAATAATAGAAACAGTTTTTATTTAACAACAAGATACAGTAATTCCACATATTAATCTGGGTTCACATGAATGAATTTAAATTAAGACAGCTTCCCAATAGGTCTTTAATAGTGCTGACCCTTTCTACAATTTTAGCTTGTAATAAGTGCTGTCTACATTAAGGATTCAGACTGTGTCATCATGGCAAAATTCCTCGCAATATCTAATGCCAAGGACAGATGGCATGAATGACTTTGGCTGGCCAAAAAACCAAGACAGCAAATGAATGCAACAGCTACAGCATCGACAAATACAGGCAGTATGACTCTAATTACACAACATGGAGAGTTAAGAGTTGTTGGGCTAAGGGTGCTGCCAAACTATGCCACAGAAAACAACACTGAATACTACAATAACACTTAATTCCTCTGTGCTACTCATTATGACAGACCATGAATGCTCACATCTAGAATACTTCAGCCACAGCTGTATACAGTTTTGTTGCACTATAAATAAACCATTTGCTGATATGAGTGGGTTCTCCCCACCAGTGCAGTGTGCAACGGCATCTTACTGGTAGTAATTGCAGTAGCCTGCCTGCCTGGCAGTGCTTCATGTGCCTGGCATCCTATGAAGTGCTTCTGCATGCCCACACTTTCACTGCCATGGCTGCTCAGCTTTTTGGTACTTTGGCCCTTAATGAAACAATCCATGACTGCATTTCCTGGTAGTGATAGCTTCAATGGCACTGATACAACACTTAATAACTGTTGCATGTTCCTGAACTTGAGCTCTGAGTTTCCTTTTATTTTGAACCATACATAATTTAAGGTGCATCAGAATTCAAGATGGCATCATAATAAAAATGCCTGGACAGCATTTTTTTTTGCTCTTTTGCACATCTCATGACAATGGGTCACTGCACATGTTCAGCAATGGTATGCTTAAAAGCCACACTACAGATAATAAAGAACATTTCAAAACTTATAAGGATATTTAACAAGTAGCCGGCAACCTTTAGTATCACAAGTGAAATACGTGAATACTGTATACACTGCATCAGTCATGCTGGGCTTCTTACAAGTAGATGAATATAATTTTTTGCAAAAAAAATGACAGTTTAAACCCCATATTCTGTTACATCTCATGGGAATACTGATGTAACAATTAGCACGTCATATGAAAGCCTGCATGCCCTACAAAGGTTTTTGCAGAGGCATTTATTAAACTGTGAAATTAATGTTTAATAGGGTGCTATACTGCTAAAATGTGCCAAAACTTTTTCATTTAACACATTTTTACAATTAGTCATATTAGGTAATGAAATTCTGTTTTCATAAGTTGAACTTTCAGCAAAGTAAAACATGTTTTTAAGATTCCAGCTACAATAATGCTGCAATTATGTTGCACATTTAAGAGACTGGTAATATAAAGCATATTTCTGTATTCTTATTTGCATGTTAATTTTGCACTAATATTTTCAGGTCACTTTAAGAAAGCTACAATGTGTTTATTAGGGGTTCAAATTTCTGGCTGATAATGCAGAGGTCAAATGCATGCTGGAAGAAGGTGTTAGGAGAATTTACGTGGTGTACATCTTTAATATAGAATTATATGTTTTTATTATGGATCTACTGATGCTGTTTGTTATAGTGTGCTAAGTTCATAGATTCACACATAACTATTAAATTACACACCATTACTAGCCTATCCAAGGAACCATATTTTTCATAGATTTCACAATTTATATTTGATACTTGCTCAGCTCAGAGATGGTGTTTACTAAAACAGATTTTTAAACAGTCCTGAAAGGAAGGGTATTTTAATTAGTTAAAGGACCAACATGAGCTTACACTGACACTGAAGAAAATGATACTATAGACTTATACTGTGAGTGAAGAAGCTAATAAATGTCTGAAGTTTAGTCTTGAATGAAAGCAAACAAATGGGTTATTTAAATAACTGGAGAGGGTGAAAAATGTGTGTATACATAATACACACACACACACACACACACACACACACACACACACACACACACACACACACAGGTTTAGAGCCAAGTACTAGGAGTGTTGAATACTTGTTGACACTATCTATGGTCAATATCTGTTTAGTTGGCAAAATTTGGTTGACTAAGCAGATGGATGACAAGTGTATCAATATTTGTGGTAGGTGAATATGCCCTTTCCCTGATATTATGAGAGCTCTGAGATAGTATATGTAATTAGTAGGGGGTATGAAGGGCACAGACCCCCCCTCATGGGGGGTGCAGGGTAGCTTGCCTCCCTTGCAAAATACATTTTTTTACATGTTATGTTTTATTTTTGCATATGTCAAGGCTGTTGCTCAGCACATGTGAAGAAGGGGTGTCAGTGTTTGCAATGTCAATGTTTTCTGGTTGACACTGTGAAGACTAGTGCTTGGGTCACTGATCATAATTAGTAAACCTATACATACATAAGTAAAGTTAACTTTTTTGGCAAAGAAAAAAAGGACTAGTCTAAACAGAAAGGTATCCCATTTTAGAATTTTCAGTAGGCTCAACTGGAGGTGGTAAACATTTCTTTAAATATAAAATGAAATGGATCTTGCACACAGGAGATGTATACAATCACATTTTAATAAAAATTATAATATTAAATTGAAAAAGTACAGTTTTGTACCTACCATAAATGTAGATGTCCGAATAGGAATGCATCTGCAGTCCTTACAAATGGGTTGTCCTGTCGTCAGGCAGCCCCTCGGTCGGCCGGATTCCAAAGTCTGGGTCTGGCCTCGGCTGGTGTCGCACTTCACCCGACGTCATAGCTGCAGTTATTCGGGTATAAAGGCATCAGCCGACACCATTTTCCTCAGTGTTTCTTGCCCCAGATGCCAGTTGCCCTCTTGGATAGCTAAATTTTGGATAAATGCCAATGTTTCCAAATAGTAGAAGGCAAACACAAAAAATAAGCATGTATGTACATATATACAAACAAATACACCATAAGAGATCCCCCCCAGCTAGCTATTAGATGGGCAAATACCCTAGGAATACCTCAGAGGGGAAGGAGGGTGGGTAATCCTGACTGCAGATGCATTCCTATTCGGACATCTACATTTATGGTAGGTACAAAACTGTACTATGTCCTTCAAGGATGCATCTGCAGTCCTTACAAATGGGTAGAATACCATAGCCAAACTAGGGAGGAGGAAGAAGAAATTATGGTGTAGTTAGGATCCCTTGCAAAACAGCAGTGGCAAACCCTGCTCGGGATCTAGAGTATAAAGGTAAGTTATAATGCTTGGCAAATGTATGCACGGAGGTCCAAGTAGCAGCCTCTATAATGTCCTTGGTAGCCACTCCTCGTAAGAAAGCTGTGGTAGTGGCTGTAGCCCTTGTAGAATGAGGCCTTATGTTCTGTGGAGTTTGCTTTCCATGGTAGGAGTAGCAGAATCTGATGCAATTTCCTATCCACTTGGAGATTGTCTGTTTTGAAATTGCTTTTCCTTCCCTTCCTGTTGCATATGCTACCAGAAGCTGGTCAGTTTTTCTATTGCCCTTGGTTCTGTCCAGGTAGTAGTGTAACTGTCTATGTACATCCAAAGTATGCAGCAGTCTTTCCCCCCTGTTCTGTGGATTGGGGAAGAATGTAGGTAGGTGGATAGCCTGGTTTAAAGACACTCTGGATACCACCTTAGGCATAAATGCAGGATTTGTTCTCATGGACACTCTGTCCTGATGGAAGATTAGGAAGGGTTGTACTGCCATTAAAGCCTGTAGCTCAGAAACCCTTCTTGCTGAGGTAATTGCCAGCAGGAAAGCAGTTTTCCAGGATAGGTATTGAAGTTTTGCTGTTGCTGCTGGTTCGAAAGGGGGGAGTGTCAATTTTTCTAGCACAAAGTTCAAGTCCCATGCTGGCAATGGTGGTTTCCTAGGATGTTTTACATTTTTAACTCCCCTCAGAAACTGCCTGAGTAGAGGATGCGAGAAGACAGGGGGATCAAAGCTGTATTCTGCAGAAATAGCTGATGCATGTATCTTGATGGAGGAATAGGACAGGCCTGTATGGAAAAGCTCTGCCAAATACTCCAGGATGTTGGCTATGTCTACCTTTGACACATCTTTTCCCCTTTCAGTACTCCAAATGAGAAATCTTTTCCATTTTCCTGCATAGTTCCTTCTTGTTGAAGGTCTGCGGGCCTCAAGGATAATGTCTTTAACCCTTTGGGATAAATCTGGGTTAGTTGCTCTTATGTAATGTTCCAGGCAGTCAGCTGCAGAGTTTTCAGGTTTGGATGCAGGGTGTTGTAGCCGCTCTGAGTTAACAGCAATGGAATCAGGGGTAGTGTCCACATTTGTCCCCGAGACATGCTCCTCAGTAATGGGTACCAATGTTGTCTTGGCCAGTCTGGAGCTATCAGAATGATCCTTGGACGTTCCTCTTTGATTTTCAATAGCACCTTGTGCATCAAAGGAAGAGGTGGGAATGCATATGCTGTCAGGTTTTTCCAACTGAAGGATAGAGAGTCCACCTTCCAAGCAAGTGGGTGGTATGTCCTTGTGCAGAATTTCTTGAGCTGGTGATTGAGTGGGGATGCGAATAGGTCTATTTGTGGTAGTCCCCATTTCCTTGTGATGGCCTTGAAGATGTCCGGGTGTAGCATCCATTCGTGAGCATCCGGTAGTTCTGCTTAATATGTCTGCTAGGATGTTTTCTTTTCCGGTACAAAATTGCTTGTAACTGAATGTTGTAGCTCAGAGCCATATTCCATAGGTCCAGTGCCATCCGGCATAGAGGGTATGAATGAGTGCCTCCCTGTTTGTTGATGTACCACATGACTGTGGTGTTGTCTGTCCTTATCATCAACTGCCCTTCTTGGAGGAATGGTCTGAAATTCTGGATTGCCAGTTTTACTGCCAGCATTTCCTTTTGATTTATGTGCAGGCGCAGCTGATCTTGAGTCCATAAGCCTTGTATGCACTTGTCCAGCATGTGGGCCCCCCAACCGAAGTCTGAGGCGTCCGTTGTGATGGTTTGGCTTGGTTGAATGCTGTGAAAGGGCAAACCGGGGTTTGACTGACATGCCTGAGCCCACCATAGGAACTCTTGTTTCAGGCATGGGATTAGTGGTATTTCGGTTTCTAGGCTGTGCCTGTGTTGAGACCATAAATTCTTCAGGTACCACTGTAGCTTTCTCATATGTAGTCTGGCATGAGGGACCAGGATTATGCAGGATGCCATGAAGCCCAAGGTCTGCAGTACTTTCCTTGCTGTTAGTTGGTTCTGCTTTGTTAATGCCAAGAAGTAGAGAGGAAGTTGTTCTTGTTTTTCTGCAGTTAGGAATTCCATCTGTTTTGTTGTGTCTAATTCTGCACCTAAGAAGGTTATTCTTTGGGATGGTGTTAGTCTTGATTTTTTTTATATTGACTGTATATCCCAGGGCTTGCAGTAAGTAAATGACTCTTTGTAAGTCTTCTGTTAGCTTGTTTCTGTTGTCCGCTTGTATCAGGCAGTCGTCCAGGTATGGATATATTTGGATTCCCTGAAGCCTGCAGTGAGCGATTACTGATGCCAGGCATTTCGTGAACACTCTGGGCGCAGTAGATAAGCCAAAGGGCAATGCTGAGAATTGATAATGCTCTGATCCTGCAAGAAATCTGAGGTATCTTCTGCAATTTGGTCGTATGGGGACGTGCAGGTATGACTCCTTGAGATCTAGAGTCACCAGCCAAGACTCCTTGCCCAGCATGGGAAGAAGTTGCTGTAGGGTCAGCATTTTGAATTTTGGAACAATGATGAATGTGTTTAAAGCGGACAGGTCGAGAATAGGCCTCCAATTTTTCTCTTTTCTTGGTACCAGGAAGAGTCTGGAGTAAAATCCCTTTCCTTGTTCCATAGATGGTACCCTTTCCACAGCTCTCATTTTTGCTAATTGAGCTATTTGTTTTAGAGCTTCTGTCTTTTGATTTGGTGGTAGGTTTGGCATTCCTCTTTTTCCTGGTAAAGTATGGAAATGAAACCTGTAGCCCCGGTCTATAGTTTGCAAAATCCACTTGTCTCTTGTGATGCAGTGCCAGTTTTTTGAAAATAAGGCTAACTTTCCGCCTAAGGGTGCTGCTATTTGTTCCCTGGTAGGCGGTGCCAGAGCCAAGTCACTGTGATTGTCCTGTTGCAGTGGTAGTAGTTGTGTCTGTGCCTCGCTGGTTGTTACCTTGCCACTGGCGTCCCCTGTAGGTACCTCCTCTGGATTGGCTTCTGCCTCTTGAACGCCTGTTCCTGCCTCTCTGTGTTTTAGAGGAGTCTGGAAAGGACCAATTTTTGGAAGGCCAGTTCCTGCTAAACCTTGGAGGCTGAACCTGTAAGAAATCTTTCACTGTTTGTACAGATTTTGCCTTCTCTTCCATTTTCTTCAGTACCTGCTGAGCAGGAGAACCAAATAAATTGACCTTATCCATAGGAGCATCTAATAGTTTTGCTTTAACATGATCCGGCAAGACCTGTTCTTTCAACCATGCATGCCTTCTGATAACTGTGCCAGTCATGGCTGATCTAAAGGAAGCCTCCAGTGCATCATAGCCACATTTTAAAGAATGGTTACTAACCTGCTGAATGTTATGCACCATTTCTAGAACATATTTCTTATCTAAAGAGTCATCAGAGGACAGTTTCTTAGTTAACTGATCAAGCATAAACTCCTGGTATTGGATCATATGAAACTGACAGTTCAATGCCCTAGCTGAGAGAGTAGCAGAGGTGTATACTTTTTTACCCCATCTCTCTAAGGACCTGGATTCCCTTTCCGAGGGAAGGGGATTTTTAACTGAGGTCGAAGCTACTGCCTTAGGCCCCTGGGAGATAGTCTCGGGATCTGCAAAAGGAGCCTTGTATAAATGATGATGTGTGTCCGGGACCCTGTAGAACCTATCGGGCTTAGCAGGGGCTGGAGGCAAAGTATCAGGAGCAGTGCAAGCATCATTAAATGCATCATCTACAACAGTAAGAACTGGAGGTATAGCTAAAGGCCTATGTTGTGGTAAATGCAAAAAAGTCCTAAGCCTTTTCCTTGAATCTGAGAAATCTTGCCCCTGCCATTGAAATTGCTCCCTCATGGCATGTAAGGTTTCCCCAAAGGAAAATTCCTCTGGTGGAGAGGCAGAAGGAATCGATTCCTCAGCATCGGAGTCTTCATAAGGAGAAAAAGGAGCCTCTGGATGGTCTGTATTGTCTGAATCATCAGAAGCATCATCTGAGGACACTGGCTCAGGGGGCTCTGCTCTAGGTCTCTTTTCTGGAGGAGGTTGAGAGGCCCTGTCTGGATGAGGTTGGGATCCCCTTATTAAAGAGATGAGATCCTCTGCCAGAGTAAGCATTTGGGAACTGGAGCTGGGCCTGTGAGAGGGGGGCTTAACAGGCACAGACTTAGAAGTTTTGGCTGCTTTAGCCCTGGCAAAGGCCTTTATGGACATGGCTGCAGGAGGCCTAGCAGCACCACGTGCAGGTGTCGAAACATCCAAGGGGATGGTGTCCGATAATTCTTGTGAAACCACAGTAGCAGGTTGAATTTCAGAGGCCGATTCAACCAGGTTAGAAGGGGCCTCGGTAGTAGTCATGGATTCGGCTGAAGATAGAACCGCTTGCTCGGTTTCGGCCGAAACCGAGACACTCGCGGTTTGCTTAACTGCGGTTTCGGCCGAAACCGCGGACTACGAGTGTCGGTCCTTTTCTTTGCGTTTCTTAACAACTTGTGAAGTCGGAGGATCCGATGGCATAATGTACGCGAAATATGAGCCGAAAAACTGTTCAGCAAACTCTGACCGACGTCTAAGCGTCCGTCGGTTGAAAGAAGCACAGGCTAAACAAGCTGCTACGTCGTGGTCTGGGCCTAAACAAGGTAAGCAGTAAGAGTTGAAATCTTTATGAGGTATTTGTTTCCCACAAGTTAAACAGTTATTCACTTTTTCTGACATCGGCTGAGGCAAGAAAGAGTCCCCAACGGGGTACTTAGCTTTTTAGAAGTCTTCGAAGTAGTATTCGGTAGTAGTAATCTCTGGATCTGACCGACCGGCACTTGCGAACAGCTTCTGCTTCGGGCGCCACGCGGCAAGAAAGACTGAGGAAAATGGCGTCGGCTGATGCCTTTATACCCGAAGAACTGCAGCTATGACGTCGGGTGAAGTGCGACACCAGCCGAGGCCAGACCCAGACTTTGGAATCCGGCCGACCGAGGGGCTGCCTGACGACAGGACAACCCATTTGTAAGGACTGCAGATGCATCCTTGAAGGACATCTGTGTTAAGCATTTGTTTCAGAAACATAAAATAGAAGACTAGGAATTTTTAAACATCATTAACTCTACATTTATGGGAGCTCTGCAAAAAGTTATTTATTTGCTTTAACGTAAATGGTCATGATCAAAGATTGACCACTGTGTCCAGCTCTCAAATATTCAACAACTACTTCCTGAGACTCCAAAGAAGTTCACATTATACACTTGCTATCAAAACTATTCAGGTCAACTTATCTTTACATAGGCATTCGATTCCCTCTCAAACTGGATTTTAATTTCTGTAAAGTTCTGTAGAGAGTCCAGTGCATCAGTCGGTAACTGATGAAGACAGATTCATACTCTCAGCATTTCTGTTAGTCCATATAAAGCTCAGTAACTCTGTTCATGATGATTCCATGTTGGAGGCATTTACAGAAATATCAGATGTTTGACTGTGCATAATTACTTACATGAGCAACAATATCATTTTAGCGGTAAGAGATTAAGTATCAATGGTAACAGTTTTCCCATCACGTAAGCTTTATACTGACTGCTTCCAGTAGCTTGTATGCAACATGGTTTTGCAATTAACATCAATATGAAAATGAACTGGCAATTGAAAGAGTTAAAAAAGTGTCATTCAAATGATCCTAGAAAAACACCTAAAGGCAACACTAAGTTGAATGAGTTAAGCAGCATTCAAGTCCCTCATCAGACAGTGAAACCAATAAGGCACACAGTATTATGGACAAGTACATTCTGAATTTAAGATCGGATGACCAGATGCAGGAACACCTTCAATTAACTGCTACAATTGGATTTTGGAAAGCAGCAAATCTGGAATAAGATGGTGACTTATACTGTAGCTGTAAGCCGTGGTTTTACAAGAAAGACAACTTCTTCTTTAGCAGTCTATTAAGTATACACAGCCAGATGTAGGAATACCACACTGTCGTGAATTTGCTCTTTCAGCTGACTAAAGTGTTCCAGGAAAATATGTACACTTCCCCATAGAATGGGATTTTGTCACAAGCTGTTTGCAAGCAGCTGTGACCTACCCTCATTCTTCCAGTTAACATATAAAGAACATATTTCTTACTGACAAGGAAAAATATTTTATTTGTTTGAGAAAATGAAGTCTGTACAGTCTATTCAACAATGCAAATTTTCTGTGTGAAGAGTGGGTGAAAGATTCCTCTAAATTAGATGTGTCCAACCTGCGGCCCTCAGAGCTCTGCCATGCGGCCCTCTACCTCTAACTCCAACATTGATGTACGCATGCCCCAAAACACATTTTTGTTGTGTTTTTCACGGCCGTGACCTGTAACTCTAACATCAGTGTGCGCATGCACCAAAGCATCCTTGTAGTTTTTATTTTTTTGTGCCAAAGAAGGGTCTGTGTGTTTTCGCCATTATTTCGTGCCAAAGAATCAATGTGTGTGTGTTCTTGCTGAAGAGGGACTCGTCTATGGATTTGCTGCCATTGCCTTTTAAAGAGACAGCACTTAACCTGTGTTAATAGGTAAGTATGGTGTGAGTGAGTGCATGCATGAAAGCAGAATGTTTGTGTGCATGAAAGTAGAAGTGTGTGTGTGTTTATGTGTGCATGACAGAGAGACAGAGAGAGAGACACATGCACAAAGAGGCTAACATACAAAAAAGTTAGCTCACAAATGCATCCTACATTAAAAGTACACTTTCATTAAATTGCAGCTTTTCTGACAGGGAGAGTGTTGTATTGAATATGAAATCATACCTCCCAACTGTATGGATTTTCAAAGAATGTCTGGATTTTTGCCTCATCTTCCAATTTGTGTCTTTTGCTTAGGAAATAAAAGTAGTCATCCAAGGTAATGCAGTCCCAGTGATGAAGAAGAAGACAGCAGCCTAGGGTTAATGGGTCAGTAATGGATTGACTAATGTGGGACTGTAGCATATAAAGTTTTTTTTTTTTTTTTGAAAAACAAAAAATCACCCAGTACTGTCTTGTCATTGGTGGGTTCTAAGCAGTGGTAGATTGGAAACAGTAAGCATATCTTTGGTGGATCATCAATACTGGCAAATCAAGTGGGCACAATGTCATTTTTTAAATGTTGGGGATTTTAGTGTGTATGTGTGTGTTTATGTTGGGAGTACTGCAATAGTAGATGATTATTAAAGACAGAGACTTACAAACTGTGGAGAATATGTTTCTTTGTTTCAAAACCTGATACTTGGGTACTAGGAATGCCAAAAATAGATTTTTTTAAGACACAGCTTCTTGCCATTTACAGTGGATGGATATTTACATTTAATGGACAATGTTAGCAGTATGAGTGTGGTCCTGTAGGGATCTGGAGGATGCTAAGTCTACCACTGCCAATGTCTTGTAAAGTGACCTGGAAATAGATATTGGGATGTTACTGAAAAAATACAGCAAATGGGCTTTGAAATGTAGTTAAACAAAGTGTACTTGCAATTTACAGGCCAAAATTTAATTTATTTCAGGTAGTCCAGATCCTGGTAGATTGTATACCATTAGACTTAATTAGGGAGAGGTGTCATTCTGTGGAAATAAGCAGACCTAGTTTTAGTGAAAGCTCTGTGGTTGTTTGCAGGTAGGAAGTTGCAGGATATGGAGCCAATGTGTTTTATTATTTTTAATGGATTTGTCATTTCAAAGTATAGTTTTCTTTGTTGCAAAAGAAGGCAGGATTGAATGAGCCATATAATGTTTAACTGACAATAATGGGATAGAAACATTATACATGATGTATAATGATTGCAGCTGCACTTGTTTCAATGGTGTCTGTGATGCATAACTATTTTTGGGCCTGTGTCCCAATTGTATTTGTCCAGAATTCTTGCTCTAAGGTTGAGCGGTATGGTTCCATACTAAATCAGAAGGTTGTATTTACCTTGGAAGACTTTTCAGCATAATTATGAGAAACAGAGCGTTTTTAATATCTCCACTTATTTTCAATATAAACTGCCATGTAACCTTGCAAATAACTTTCTTATTACACTACTTTAATTCTTTTGGAATTGACAGATATGCTTCATTGGTTCAGATGTAAGCATAGTGTGCTGTGACTGATTTCTTGCAGCAGTCTGTGGCTTACTTATCACAATAACTTTTCTGTGTTTCTGGGTGTGTGATCAATTTAACAGTTTTAAAGATGTTTTCCAAAATTAAATAAATACATAATAAGTAAAAAAAGTAATCCTTTCTTCACTTTGAGCTATTGACAAAGTGTGGGAATTTGTTTTTTTTCAAAAGCGATGGTCAGCATTACAGATTAGTAAACGATTAGTCTGTGAATAACTTCTGCACAAATTAAAATGTCTCAATGTCAAATGGCTTTAGACTGGAGGGCAGCTATATGTTTACTCCAGTATGTAATATGATCTTAGAGAGTTTATAGATTTCTTATTGATTTAATTTTTGCTGAGCAGTTATTTGTTGATTTATTGATGGTCCTTTTGGTGGTGGGAAATTGCATGGAGGAATCCATTTCTATTATGATTTTTTTCAGATATTTTGACTTCCAGACAATTTCAATCAGTGAGACTGTGTTATGTGATTACTAAGGTTGCCTATTTTACAAGTAGGGGTTCCTTTTCTGTGTGTGTGTGTGTGTGTGTGTGTGTGTGTGTGTGTGTGTGTGTGTGTGTATAAGAGAGAGAGAGATTTAATATGTATACTGAATATATTTTTGCAAATGGAATTCTTAGTTAAACAGGCCCCTCTTCTTAGACAGTATAGCCATCCAGCTGGAAAAGTTTAGTATGTGGATTTTCCTTCCGGTTTGATGAAGGCTATGCTACTTACTTAAGGAGTGTATTCATGGCTATCCATCCAGTTGTAGTGTTGTTGAACTACATTGTTGAATGAGAGGAGCTTTTTACAGAAGTTGAAAGTTTTTGTCAAGAACCTGTCCATACAAAGTGGCTTGTTTATGTTGCAGTGAAGGCTGTGGTCTTTGTAGTGAGCGTTTTAAGTATAACCAGTATTTCTGAGGTAGAGGAAGTCTCTTAAGGTAGGATCTTTCTTAGCCTGGAAAGCAAGCCAATGATGAAATTTATAGTGGCCAGTGAGAGATAGAGGAAAGCAAGAAGCTTTTTAGTCTGTTTGGATAACTAAGTGAACTCAGTCCTTTGACCTTTTTTGTCAGAAATGGTTGTAGTCTTCTTTTGGCATGGTGTTTTGCTGAGGCATGTGCCAAAAGGGGTGTTGCGCTCAATAATTGCTCTTGTAAAGGAAGAATACAGGGATGTTATGACCTCCTTGTCCCTGGATGAGATACCCTTACTAATGAGGTGGGCCATGTAAAAAGCTTTCCGTACAACGGAGAAAACGTGGTGGTCAAAAGTCAGGTTTCTATCAACCTGGGTGCCCAAGCACCTCACGACTGATTGCGTGCTTACAACACTGTTATTAATGTGATAATGTGTGGGGACATCACTCTCCACAAAGGGGATGATTGTGCATTTTTTAGCATTTAGCTTGAGGCCATGTTTCTGGCACCAGTCATTTGTTTGGGTGAGACCCTCTTGTAGCTTATTCAGAATTGTTTTATTAAGTCAGTAATGTGAATTCTTTACTTTATTGCAAATTTGTCAGCTTATTTTTGTGGATTATAGTATTGTAGGACTGCTAATGTTGACACTGTATGTAGGTGGACTGCTGGAGTGGTTTTCCCAGTGAGAAATGCAAGTGCTGTAGTGAATATCTGTTTATTTGTTAAAAAAATCTATATATTAACTAAGATGTTAGAGTTAACTGTTAGATTAGAGAATTAAAATCAGAATGAGAATTAGAATTTTAAGGCAAATATTAGGCATTTATTACATTTATTAATTGTTCGAATGCACCTACAGTATAGCCAGGAGGTCGACTTTGGTCTCCTGTGGCAGTGAAAGAGTTAACTATATGATATATTTTATATGCAGCCCCAAGACAATTTCTGTTCACTCAATGCGGCCCCGGCAAGCCAAAAGGTTGGACACTCCTGCTCTAAATGATAACTACATAGAAATATCATTTTTTCTCCTCTGAAAGTGTTTTTTCATAATCTGGATGCTTAACAGTGCCAAAACATAAAGAAAAAGTAAGTTAATCAGTTTTATATTAGTTTCCAATATGCACCTAATTTTACAACTCCTCTGCAAAAAATCTGACATTCACTGAAATTCTGTGCTATTTCCATCTGAAAACTGTTGCAGCATTTTCTACAACATATGGTCAAGGCAACAAATTAATCAAAGGAAGTTGCTGAAAAAACATCTACTGAGACAATCGAGAGAGACAGGCACACAAAACATAGTGTTCTCTGAAAGCATTCAAGGGGTTTCCCAGTTGGGAGAGCAACAAGGAAAAGACAAAATCAATTAGCACTTAGTAGAAGCACAGGCTGCACCATGCATCTTAGCATGTTTAACCTTTTTTTTAAGTTAATTCAAGTCTGGGATTGTGGCTGTTAGTTTTGGACTTTTGTCGCTATCAGTAGGGTAAAACTTCAGTATTTGAAGATGTACATAGTTTTGTGTGTTAGTATTAAGTTAATAGGTTTTAGGGGGGTACTGGGGTGTGTTTTTTTTTGTTTTGTTTGAGGGTTTTCAATAATAAAAAAAAAGTTTTGTAAGATGTGACAGGCTCAAATGGATATGACAAGAAACAAATGTATAAACGTTCAACATGTCATAAACAGTGTATGCATATAACACAAAAGCTGGAACTAGACACTTAACATACAAGGTGTTATACATAAAAGGTGGGAATAAACTTTTTAATGCAATGATGCTTTCTGTAATGTCTTTAAATGTCAACGGTCTCACCGATAAAAAAAAAAAAAAAAGCAGTGAACTACATTAAAAATACAGAGTGCAAACAGACACACTTAGAAATAAATGAACATGTGAATTTGATAAAGAAAGGTTTCCAGGATGGTTATTCAGCAGAATACCTGGGACAAAGGAAAAGATCAGTACTTATATTAACTACATCAGGAGCTTCAATAATGATAAAAGAGGATAAAAAAAGATAATAATGGCAGATTTTTAATGCTAAGGAGCTACTGGCAGAGGAGGAGGATTGTACTGGCACGCATTTATATTCCACCTAAAACTGCGATAATGGAGCTTAAGAAAATTCTGGGGGAAATAATCAGTTTTCAGCAAGGAATATTACTTACAGGTGGGGAATGGGAATGTGATTTGCAACAACAAAGATGTGTCTGGGGCACAGAAGGGAACACATAACAGGACGGTAGACTTTTGAAAAAATTCATAAAAATATTTGGCATGGAACATGTGAATTCAGTAACAGCAGTTTGAAGTGAATTTACATATTACTCCCCAAGACATAAAAACAGGCCTAGGCTAGACAGAATTTACATTTAAGAGAACACGTGCATTTAAATTGAAGGTCTTGATACGCAACCAATAACTATTTCTGATCACGAGCCATTAATAACTAAAATAAAAACATAGGGTAATGAAAGAAAAATGAGACAATAGCGCATTCCCACCCATCTGCTGAAAAAAGAGGAATTTAAGGAATGGGAAGTGGAGATTATTCAGGAGCTACTAGAGAGGATAGAAATTTCTTCTGAAAATATAGCTAGGGAGTGGGATAAAATTAAGGTGGAGTTTAAAAATAGGGTGGAAATAAAAGAAAGGAAGTTATGGTTCAGAAGTAACAAGAATTATTCAGAGAGGCTGACAAATGTTAAAGTATTGCAGAACAGGGGGAATATTACAGAACAAGAAGAGTATCAACTGCAAAATGCTATGCAGAAAATAAGGGATTACCTCAATAAGATGCACAAGTTTAGAAAGACTGCTGTTAAGCAACTGTTTTTTGATAACAGTAGAGCACAAAAACTTTTAGCACAATGACTCAGGCAACAGAATGTACAAATGGCTATACCCACGCTTAGAAAGCCTATAACAAGGAAGGCAACAAGAGATCCTGTGCAGGTATTAGAAATATTTTGGAAATACTATATAAAGCAGAGAAATATGAAAACTGAGAAAATAAACAAATGGAAATGTTTATGGAATAATTAAATACCTCAAGGTTATACTCAGATGAGGCTCAATTACTAACGGTTAGGCTAGGAACAGATAAAAAACGATGTATAACCAATCTACAGGAAATTCCCCAGGAATAGATGGCATTCCTGTGGAAGTTTGGAAGCTATTAAGGAAAAGACTGATAAAGATTTGGAAGGTTATGTTTAACATTATTTTAAGAGGAGGAGAAGTACCAACATCCTGGAAGAAAGCAGTGGTAGCTGTAATACCTAAAGAGAGTAAGGATCCATTAGACCCAGCTTCATACAGGCCCATTTCAGTACTAAACCATGATTATAAAGTGTTCATGTCTATAATAGCTAAAAGAATGACAAAAGTAATACTGAAATTGATAGATATGGATGAATGTGGTTTTGTGGAGGGCACAACAACATTAACAAAATACTGATGATCCAGAGGGAAGCAGACTGTAAGAGGATACCATTGTTGTTGGTGGGTCTTGATGCAGAGAAAACATTTGACACAGTAAGCTGGGACTTCATAAGCAATGCAATGGAAGCATCTGCATTTTCTGAAAAAAGTATAAGGTTGATTAGGAAGGATATATGAGGGATCGAAAGGCGAAAAATAAAGTGGGTGGGGTCCACTGATAATTTCGGCTTGAGCAGAGAAACCAGGCAGGGGTGTCCTCTTTCCCCTTTGTTATTTGCAATATATTTAGAACCACTGGCAAAGAAAATAAGGCACTCAGAAAATCAAGGATACAACTAGTATGTTAGTCGAGAAAAGCTTGTTCTATTTGTAGATAATAAAATCAGAAAGAGACATTACAGTGTTGTGGAACATTTTGAGACAGTTTCAAATCTTTTCAGAATACAAAATTAATGACGCTAAAACAAAGACAACAGTGGTAAATTATATACCCACATACAAACTGGTTCAGCAATATCCATATTTATGGGGAAATAAAATGAAATACTTAAGAGTATGGATTAAATGATTCTGGTGTGGCAGCTACGTATATGTGGAAAGAGACTAAATAAAAGAGAACACAAAAACTGAGAAAATGGAAGCTTTGTTATATGTATATGCACAGTAAGATACAAGCAGTCAAAATATTTTTAGTCCATTTAGTCTTATGCACAGGTCAGGCATATTTTTACCAACCAGAGGAGAAGTTGTGGGTAGCAATTACTAAAGAGCTGAAGGATTTCATCTGGGAGGGGAAGACGGGTAAGCATCAAGTGGGATATGCTGATTCTTCCAAGACAACAGGACAGACTGGGATTACCCAATTTGAAGGGGTATTTCACAGCTACACAGTTAAGGCTCCTATACATAGCATGAGTAGAAAAATATAATTCAAAGTGGAAAGGGATTATAGAATGAAATAGCACTGCTATCCCAAAGTGTCCCACCAGCAAAAATGAGAAAATCGTAACAACTGAGAAACTGTAGGACACACCACGAGAACTTGATTGTAGTTAAATCACGAATTCAGCTTTGATAAAATAAACCTACTTTATTCCATAGACATATACAAAACAATAAAAGAGAGATGAGCGCTTTCGCGTGCACTATGCACGCTTCTTCAGATCTATCTAAACCATTCAAGCATGCCCTTTAAATATTGTAAAATAATTCATTCAATTGCATCAATTAATTAATAATTATCCAATTAAATAATCATATAATTATAAAGTGCATCAGTGCTTTTAAGCTTGAAATCTGCTATTATTAACGTTCACAGTTTCAAGCCTACGGCTCAGCCATCAAATTCAAAACCATATGAAAATAAATAAATAATAACAACAACAGATCTGTGTTATTATGCTTTAAAAAATATGTATATATCATTGAGAGTGTTTATAATGTCTGCTAACTAGGGTTTCTGTCTTCATTAGTTTAGCTTCGTAATCATTTCAAAATTCATAGTCACTCTAACAAGCCCATAATGTTAAATAAATAAATGAATGGAACGAACAAATCGTTCTATATAAAAAAGTCATTCTTATTGCCTCTCTACGCTTCTGCAACATAATGTGTATCAAAATAAATCTCAAAATGTTTGCAGGCAGACTTTATAACCATGCAAATAGTTAAATGGAACGAACGGATCGTTCTATATAAATAAGTCCTTCTTGTTGCCTCTCTACACTTCTGCAACATATGTATATCAAAATAAATCGCAAGATGTTTGCAGGCAGGCTTTGTAACCATGCAAATAGCAGATTCAGTCAAAGATATTCACCATTGCAAGCCCTGCAACAATATGATTCCTTAACGCAGACTTTATACAAAACTTCACATGGAAGTTTTCTTACGTAAATAAAATTTTAAAAACATTCATTAACTAATCATATGTATAAACGTCTATTAATATTCCTACTCATTATATACCTTTGCTAAAATATTTTAATAATTCTAATGATTTTAGTGAATATTTTAATAATTATAATTATAATGTTTACATTCATATTTATAGTATGCCCGAGGTGCAATTTATACCTCCATCCATAATTCTCAACAATAATCGATTTTCATCTCTTAAAATAATTGCTAGAGCTTGTTCGCCAAATAATGTTTACATTACATTTAAATATATTACTTGAATATATGAATCAATTGATGTCTGAATTATTGGATATAAATTATAAAGTATTAAATATGAGTATAAATATCATAAATTCTATTCTATAATACTAATCTAAAATCTGATATTACATTCTATCTAAAAAATATCTTGAAATGTATATGTTATAAAATACAAATATCTTATTAAAAACTAGTTAACTAATATGTTCGGTCTAAAAGAAGTCTTATAAGAATTAAATTATTACTGACATCTATCTAAAATTATTTATACTATGTCTATAGTTTCATATTAACCATCCATGAAATATTAATTACATAGAAATAAAATTATTTCTGAATTCTCTTTGTATATAGCATTATCAAAGAAAATCCCATATTGGATATTATAATAGACTCATCTTCTTTCTAAAATAGGTTTCAATGAGATGTAGTTATTAATACCAGGTGTCATATGCGCCCCGAATCTAAAAATCCAATCCAATTCTAGCTTAGCTAAGTAATTCTCATTGTCTCCCATCCTCAGGTTACTTTTAACTGTCTGTAGAACCCTAAATTTAAACTCATGTGTTGGGTGTAGAGTAACATGCCTTGCCAGGGCATTCAGCTCATTCCTTTTGCGAATGTCATACACATGGTTATATATACGTTCCTTAAATCTTCTCTTCGTAAGACCAATATAAAACGCTTCACATATCGTACAATTAGCCATATAAATTAAATTCATGGTATTACAATCTGTACGTTCCTTAGGTATAAATTCTGATAATCCATCTGGATGTTTAAAATGCTGAATAGATGTGATATATGGACACATATTACATTTCATGCATGGAAATGTTCCATTTTTCACAAAACTGTTATTAGTTCTTTTACTTATGTTATTAACATCTCTGAAAAAAATCATTTTTAAGTTATCACATGTACGAAATATAAAACTGGGTTTGTTGCCAACCACCCTTTGAATGTCTTCCACCATAGTTAATACGTTCCAGTTCTTATAGATAATATTCCTAATGCCTACAGTGTCATTAGTGTATTTCATTACATATCTAATCCTATTGGTATTATAAGTCCAGTTCTGGTATATACCAGTTGTTAAGCATTCTCTATTTTCAAACTCATGTGTATCAACAACTCTGCTATCTTTTTTGTCTTTTCTATCTTTTTTAGATGGAGTATAGAAGATGTCATTCTTTATTCCTTCTATTAACCTAGAAGCATAGCCTCTTTTTTTAAATAGTTTTTCCATAAAGCATGTTTCTTCTCTTAGTATTATTGGGTCTTTACATATTCTCACCAATCTAGAGAATTGTCCTTTTACCACACCTGAAAACACATGCCTAGGGTGCATGCTGCTATATTCTATCATTGTATTTCTCCAACATTTCTTTCTGTAAAGTTTAGAAGTTAAATGCCCCTCATTATCAAAGTAAAGATTAACATCTAAAAAATTTATATTAGTATCTGAACATTCAAGAGTGAATCTGAAAAACTCAGTGGTCGATTCTAGATATTTTACAAATTCTTCTAATTCAGTTTTTGTACCCACCCATAACAAAACCAAATCATCAACAAACCTCCTGTATAACTGTATTTTGTTCATCCAAGTACTATTAAATAAATGTTCTCGTTCCCAGTAATATAGGACTAAATTCGCGTAAGTATTTGCACATGGGGTGCCCATGGCAACTCCCCATGTTTGCAAATAATACTTACTGTTGAATGTAAAAACATTATTTGATAATACAGTTTCCATAAGTTGGTTAATCAGAATTTGTCTGTCTGAGGAGAACCCACTCATACATACCATTAATTCTCTAATGGCCTGTAGTCCATATTCATTAGGTATGCAGGTGAATAAATTGCATACATCTAGTGTTGCCAATATGGGAGTGTCAGTATGAGCCTTGTCCTTTTGAATTTTCTCTATATCTTCTAATAAATGTACAGTGTCTCTCAGAATTGTCTCTATTTTATTCACTAAAGGTCTAAGCATTTTTTCCAAAAATACAGAGGTATTATATGTAGCCCAATTCCTACCCGACACTATAGGTCGCATAGGTATGGGTTCAATTTCTTTGTGTATTTTAGGCAGTCCTTTAAAGGAGGGTACAAGTGGTTCTTGGATGTATAAAAAATCATACATTTCTTTGCTTATCTGTCGGCACATAAGTAGGTCATAAATATTCTCATGTATATTTTTAATTATGACCTTGATCACTTCAATATTAACTTCTTTATATGTGCTGTTGATTTTCAGCATAGTTTCA
Source organism: Protopterus annectens (assembly GCF_019279795.1). Classification (NCBI taxonomy): domain Eukaryota; kingdom Metazoa; phylum Chordata; order Ceratodontiformes; family Protopteridae; genus Protopterus; species Protopterus annectens. The sequence goes on along the minus strand of NC_056731.1, from coordinate 1,098,091,448 downwards.
ACAGTATTTACGTAGTCTGTTCTGTTGAGTACCCCACCCCCTTTGTCTGCTGTAGTTATTATAATGTTCCTATTCATTCTTAGTTTCTTAATTGATTCAAATTCTAATTTGTTCAAGTTACAAAACTTATTCTTAACATGTTTATCAGAATAGAATTTGTACAAATCTTTTTCACATAACCTGACAAAACATTCTACTGGGGCAGGTAACTGTGGAGAAAAAGTGCTTTTCTTTTTAAATACATTGGTAATAACATAATTATTACCTTCATTTAAATCCAGTTCACCCTTGTTTTTAAAAAACAATTTCAATGCTATCTTCCTTGCAAACAGTCTCAAGTCGGTAAACGTTTCAGCCAATATGCTGGATTGGGAAGGGATAAAATTCAAACCACGATTCAGAAGTGAAAAGTCAGAATCAGAAAGTACAAAATCAGAGCAATTATACACCAGGTGAGTCAGTTCCACATCTTCTTCTGCTGTCCCTGTCTGTCCTGGGAATACTTCCGTTTCCTTGGTCCCCTGCTCGCTGATCTGCCTCTGGTGAACTTGTCCATCCTTATTGGAAAAGGAGCTGAAGCATTTACTGTTCTGTTAAAATTAGTACTTGTTCGTTGAATGGCCCCCATTCTAAGGGAGTCTTCGGTGTTTTGAAGCGCTTGCTGATTCGGAGGGGGTGTGTTAAAGTCTAACCCTCCTGTGATGTTACCACTACTGTGTGCGTTCAATTCATCAATAGTAGCAGTAGCCGTTGTTGAGGGCGCCAAATTCAAACCATCTGTGGTTTCCGGTTCTGCCGTTTGTTGTGAACTGCGCTGTTCAGTATAAGTAGTGTTATTCACATTGTCTCTGGGCCAAACAAAGATATTGCCCATTCTAAAGTCATTATTGTCCCTTATTAATTTACGCTGTTTAGTGAGTTTCAGTCTCTCACTATAGATGTTAATCTGCATGGATATATTATTTAATTTTCTAATACAAGCCTCAGACTTGAAGCGCTCCGTAATGGATTGGTACAGTGCATCAGTTTTATTTTGCAGGTCTGATTCTAAGGGCTCAAAGTATTCAAGTAATAAATTTATGTTGTATGGAAAGGGATTATGTTAAAACAGTGGGGAAACTAGAGAGACAATGACAGACTTGCATTTTGGATCCAGGCCTTTAAGAAGAATAACAATAATCATACAGAATATTATATCCATAAAGTAGCAGAAAATATTCTAAGCAATAAGCCAACACAGGAATGGAGAAGGGAGATTCTGCCAATAGGGATGACTGCAAATAGAGATACAGACAGGCAAGAGGGGGCTGAAATTTATTGGAGAAAACTGGCAAAGGAACCAAGGTACTGGGAGAAAATAGCTAAACAGGGAAAGGTAAAAGAATGAGAAGAGGCCAAAAATTTATTTGGAGTGCAAGTTAGAGACTGCCTTCCCTATCAAGGATTGATGTCAAAGTATAGGAAAAGAGAAAGAAATAGGGGGTCCTAAACGAAAGACTAGCACTGGCAGAGTTTTTAGCAGAATCTAGAACAGAAGATGCCATTAAAAAAGGAATAATTAGTACAGCATATAAAATATTGCATGATAACTAAGAATCAATTACAGGAGGTTAAAAAGGACTGGGAAGTGAGATTGGATAAGCAATGCACAAACAATGGGAGGATATACAGTGTACACACCCCTGTTAAAATGTCATGTTTTTGTGATATAAAAAAAATTAGACCACAATAAATCATTTCAAAACTTTTCCCACCTTTAATGTGACCTATAACCTGTACAATTTAATTGAAAAACAAACAAATCTGTTAGGGGAAAAATATAAAAAATAAAAAAACGTACAATTAGCTGGTTGCATAAGTGTACACACCCTTAAACTAATACTTTGTTGAAGCACCTTTTGATTTAATTACAGCATTCAGTCTTCTTGGGTAGGAGTCTATCAGCATGGCACATCTTGACTTGGCAATATTTGCCCACTCTTCCTTGCAAAAGCACTCCAAATCTGTCAGATTGCGAGGGCATCTCTTGTACACAGCCCTCTTCAGGTCACCTCGCAGATTTTCTATTGGATTTAGGTCTGGGCCATTCCACAACTTTAATTTTGTGGTGAAGCCATTCTTATGTTGATTTGGATGTATGCTTGGAGTCATTGTCATGTTGAAAGGTGAAATTCCTCTTCATCTTTCTAGCAGACGCCTGAAAGTTTTGGGTCAGAAGTGACTGGTATTTGGAACTCTTCATAATTCCCTCCACCTTGACTAAAGCTGAAGAAAAGCAACCCCAAAACATGATACTGCCACCACCATGCTTCACCGTGGGGTGGTGTTCTTTTGTGAAGTGCTGCTTTTGCGCCAAATTTACCTTTTGGAATTGTGGCCAAAAACTTCAACCTTGGTCTCATCAGACCATAACACATTTTCCTACATGCTTCTGGAAGACTTGACGTATTTTGCAAATTTTAGCCGGGCCTGGATATTTTTCTGTGTAAGAAAAGGCTTCTGTCTTGCAACCCTACCCCATAGCCCAGACATATGGAGAATACAGGAGATTGTTGTCACATGTAGTACACAACCAGTACTTGCCAGAAATTCCTGCAGCTCCTTCAGTGATGCTTGTAGGTCTCTTGGCAGTCTTCCTGACCAGTTTTTATCTTGTCTTTTTATCAATTTTGGAGGGACGTCCAGTTCTTTGCAATGACACTGTTGTCCCATATTTTCTCTGCTTTATGACTGTCTTCACTGTTTTCCATGGTATATCCAATGCTGTGGAAATTTTTTTGTACCCTTTTTCTGACTGATTCAACAATGAGATCCCACTGATGCTTTGTAAGCTCTCTGCAAACCATGGCTTTTGCTGTAGCAGGCAACTGAGTAAACAGGTTCATAGGTGTGTGCTAGGCTAATGGCCCTGGAGCCTTTACAAGCCTAACCCACTGTATTACACTGGCATCATGCCACCTGACCTTAGTTCCTAGTGCCTCTGTCGAGTAGAGCCACTGGAGTGATCCCCGAGGTGAATTTTCTATTTCTCATCCACTCATCAAGATTTCTCTTGATGAGGGCCAGTGAGGTGCTCTGCTTGACATGTATTCCATAGCATGGGCAGTCTGGGTTATAAACCTGTCCCTCCAGCATGTTCTGTTGATTGTGGCAATGAGGTTTGTCAGGAAAATCCTACTAGGACAGCTGAACTTTATTTAGGGTTAATCAGAGTCTCTTTTATTGATGGCAGGTGTGTACCCAAGAAGAGTATTACTTTAAGGGTGTGTACACTTATGCAACCAGCTTACTGTACATTTTTTATTTTTCATATTTATTCCCCTAAGAGATTTGTTTTTGAATTGAATTGTACAGGCTATAGGTCACATTAAAGGTGGGAACAGTCTTGAAATTATTTATTGTGGTTTCATTTTTTTAATATCACAAAAACCTGGCACTTTAACAGGGGTGTGTACACTTTTTATATCCACTGTATGTATGTCTCCCAGATCTGCAACAAAATCTAGAAGATTTAGGACTTTTGCTTGGAAATGTTTACATAGATATTTTTATACCCCAAGTAGACTCCAGAGAATTTTTCCTCAAGTAGACAGCAAATGTTGGAGGTGTGATGGGGAAGAAAGAGGTACTTGGGAACATATTTTCTGGGAGTGCGGTGGGTTGGCAGACTAAGGATTCCCTGTGGTATGCACTGTCGGAGATGCTGAGTGGGCGGATTGATTTGATAATGGAGGTGATTTTTCTGAGCTATGATACAGAATCGGAATTACCTAGACATGATAAGGCCTTGCTGTGTCTAATTATGGTGGCTGCCAAAAAAAGCAATTACAAGAAAATGGAAATCAAAATCTAAACCAACTATACAGAAGTAGTGAATATAGTAACGGAGATAAAACAACTGGAATTGAGATCTTTAGAAAAGAGTAGGTGCAAACTGCAGTAAACTCCCAGTTACCCGGGACTCAAGCAACTGGCATTTGATTGGCTCATATGCCGGCATACAAGCCAATTAAAAATCTCAAAGCGGAGGTACTTCTTCTCAGTGCGGAACAGTTCTACATTGAGTAGAAGTGGCTCAGGTTTGCGACTTTTGACTGGTTCGCATGCTGGCATATGAGCCAGTCAAAAATCCCAAATGGAAGCCTCTTCTGTTTAATGCGGAAGAGCCTGCTGTTCCACACTGAACAGAAGAGGCTCCACTTTGCGAATCAAAAATTGCAAAACGGATCCTCTTCTGTTCATGCATTGATGCTTGTATGCCGGTATACAAGCCACTCAAAAATCGCAAAGCATATCTCAAGCAGCAGGCACACACACTTAACTGGCATCTACCAATCCTCATGGGTGCCAATTAAGTGAGACTTTACTGTATATAGGAAAAAATTAGGAATTGTGGGAACAATACATACAGGGGATGAATGAGGTTTAAAAGAAGACAGAACTTAAATGTGCTGTGTAATGTTTGACTGAAAATTACTGGGTAGATTATAAGTGATGTATAATATTTGCAAATGGGAGTGTGTCAACATGGTTTATGAGGTAAAATGCTTGCCACTAAGATTGTGTCGGTGTGGTTTGTTTTCATTTATATAAATGTATGATCGCTTATGTTGTGACAGTTTAATAAAAATGTTTCTTGTTTAAAAAAAAAGGGGGCAGGATTTGAATAATTTATGCAATGTTGCTTAGGTTGTATGATATACAGCAATATATGTGTAGTATAATGTTTGTTAATTTAATAGAGTTTGATTACTTTTGTACAAATGTAAATTTGTCTATGTCACAAGTGATAATTCAATAAAAAAAGTGTTAAAAAAAAAAACAAAAAATAACAAAGAGGTGAAAAAACAGAAAGGCATCATAACATCACATTCCAGGAAAAGTGATTGACAGTGCTTGTTTCTCTAGTTCAGTTTTCAGCTGGGATATCTTCTGTCAGGTGACTGCACATCTTCCCTTTGTTTATGCAGCCTTTTTGGTTTACTCCCACATCCCAACAAAATGATGTAGGTGAACTAGTGAACCTCCAAACTGCCCTTAGGTGGGTGACTGCATGTGCATCCTGTAATAGGTTGGTAAGACATCAAGGAATAGTTTTACAACCTGCGCTCACTAAATGCACAAAGATTTCAGCCCCTCTGTAACCCTGAAGTTGACTGATGTGGTAGTATTTAGGGAACAATTGAATGAATTAATTCACTATTGGCAGTAGCAAGTTTTTTTGCACTGAAATGGTGGAATCCTATGAAGACCGTTTATTCCTCTTAAAATGCTTCTGTAAGCTATGAATGCCTCTAAAATTAAGGTTCTTGTTAGAACTATTATATCCAAATAATAAGGATTACGGACTCTTGAAAAATCTTGAAACAGGTTTTGGAACGGCAAGTTTTGTATTCCTTAAATGTCCCCTCTATTACCTACATTATTTCTGAATATTTTTGTACATCATGCTCAGGACACAGACATTTGAAACAAAGTACAAACAATACGGGTACAATTTTCTAGTCACAGGAATGAATAAAGGAAAAGAACAAATTTAACTACAATGCAAGGCACCTCATCATTCCTAAGTCAACTTGTAAAAAGCAGACCAAGAATAATGAGAAAATATCTTTTCAATATTATAAACAACCATTTTTGTATGATTGTTTGCTGTGGATGGATAAATAGGTGTGTATATTTATTTAGCCACTGTTTGATACACAAGACTAATTTTTATTTAGCCACTGTTACCTATGTAGGATTGATTAAGCACAGTTGCCTGTTCCAAAGGTATCCTGGAAAAAATTGGTGGGGTAGAAGTGTGTCTCGAATTTCAAAGTGTCCAAAGAATTGAACTCGATTTTGCTGGAATGAAAACCAAGTTAGCAGCCTGTAACTCATTCACAAGTCACTACTTCAAACATATTCTATGTTGTAGCCAGAATGGCTGTATGTAATACGAAATGCAATTGTGGACATTCCTTACAGACATTTGGTCTAGAGCACTGCTTGCAAATGAAACACTTCATTCCTTACAAACTGCTGCAAGATACTTTGCTCATGACTACGTGTGTATATTCGTATCAGCATTTTAGTATAATAAATGTCATACTGCAACTTCCATAAAGTGATAGTAAAAGTAAAATTAATTATGGCAAGAGTTGTCTCACCTAGCAATAGTGATTAGAGTTGGTTTAGGCATGTTCTTCAAAAGATGCTTTACAGCCCTTATGAGGCCATCAATTTCCTCCTCGGTGCTGACATGGTGAGGAAGTTCTGAATAATCACAAGTCAAACCAGCCTGATGCACCTTCAAATGAGCAGAATACTCATATGAGAAATGATGGTATACATAAATTAAATCTAGATGTAATATTTGCTAATATAACAATACATTTTCCATATTTCCGTGGGATGTACTATCTTAAAGTACACCTATCAAATTATCCCTGCATGTCCTACTGCGGTATGGCTGACAACCAATGGATAGCAAAGTTACAAAAGAAAATTGTAGCTCGAAACACTCATCAGTTAACAGTCAAAATCAATTTTCAAAACAGAAAAAAAATCATTATTTTAAAGACTCTATGCATTTCAGTTAGTTGGCATTTTGTTACAAGGCTACTTGAACTGATTTTGTTTTTACTATTCTTTTACCGAAAAAATGATTGCCAGTGGAAGGAGATGTTCCTATTTAATCTCATTAAAGTTAGCAAATGTATAATGCAGCTTGTATTCCCTGTCTTCACCACCATCACTTGTCACCACATACATATGTCAATTGCAGAAGTAAGACAAAATCAGTGTCAGTGCATTCCATTTATTAATTACTCTTTTGGTGAAAAAGCTTATTTCCATCACACACATCTGATTTTCATCCCACCCTCTGAGTCTAAGCATTAGTCAGATCTCAAAAAAAAAAAATCTGCTGCTCTTAGGTTCATAGGTTCATACTAGGCTATCTGCCCTAGGGCATTTATAAGCCTAGCCAGAATGTGTTTGGCTTTCGCCACCCATTTTAAATGTATTTTGCTATGCCCATTTTCGAGGTTAGTATACTGTGCCTCTATCTAACAGTGACACAGAAGTGATACCCGGGGTAAACCTACGATCTCCCATCCACTCATCAAGATTCCTCTTGAAGAGAGTCAATGAGGGACTCTGCCTAACCTGGACTGGGATTTTATTCCAGAGTGAAGGGAGCCTCTGGGTTATGAATCTGTCCCTCCAGCATGTCCTATTTATTTCAGTGCTGAGGTTCAAGTCTCTCGAGCGTAGCTCGATGGGATTTGGATTTTCTGAGGTGCAGCATGTCCATTAATTCCGGGTTGGACATAGCTTTATACGTCAGGCACAGATCGCCTCTGAACAGGCGGTATGCCACTGAGTAGAGCTGGAGTTTCTTTAACCGGGCAGCATATGGCATCTGTTTGAGCCCTTTGATCCTCTTGGTGAGGTACTTTTGGGGTCTTTCCAGTTGCTGCAGGTGTCTGGTAAGGTACATCCCAAAAGGGGCATTGTACTCAATTATGGGCCTGATGAGGGATGAGTAAAGAGGCACGATGACCTCCCTGATCTACATGTGAATCCCTTCATGATTAGGTGGGCTATATAAAATGTTTTTCTAACCACTTTGGCCACGTGGTTGTCAAATGAGAGATTGCTATCAACTTGGGTCCCCAGGTCCCTAATTACTTCTTCTGTACTTAATGGATTTCCACCTATGTGGTAATTTGTGGGCACTTTGTTTTTGCCAAAGGGGATGACTATACACTTTTTGGCATTTAGCTTGAGGCCATGGCTCTGGCACCAGTTGTCTGTTTCTATGAGGCCCTTTTGGGGGATGCTTGTGTCGGCTGGAGAGTCGATTATGGTGCCCAGTTTGCAGTCATCTGCAAACTTGGTCAGCCACAGTCCTTCCGTGTTGGCCTGTACCTCCGGGAAATATATACCGAACAAGAGAGGTCCCAGGACTGAGCCTTGTGGGACACCACTTGTAACTGGTTTGGAGTCTGACATGGCTCCAGCAATTCTAACCATGTGGGTTCTGTCCTTGAGCCAGTTTGCAATCCATCTAGTGACATAGGGGTTTATATTTAAGCTGGTGAGCTTATCTATAATGCCCGAGTGGGGTATTGTATCGAAGGCTTTTGCGAGGTCCAGGTAGGCTGTGTGGACCACCTTCCCCTCGTCAATGGCCTTGGTGACTGTTTCAAAGAAATCAACCAGGTTTAAGAGGCAGGATCTGCCCTTAACAAAGCCGAACTGGGTAGGATCCAGTGTTTGTAGGTCCCCAATATCTTTATTTATGAGGTCCATGATGATCCTTTCCATAGCTTTGCAGACCAAGCTAGTCAGGCTTATGGGCCGATAGTTTCCAGGATCCGTTGAGGCACCAACTTTATGGAGAGGGACCACTGTTGCTGTACGCCACTCTTTGGGCACATATCCTGTAGTAAGGCTGAGACTGAACAGTAGTTTTATGTTTGGGTTTAGCTCTTCTTTGAGTTCATGTAGGACGCAGCCCGGGACACCATCTGGTCCCATTGATGTTGTGTTTTTTGCTTTGGAGAGGGCGGCTCTTACCTGAGCATCTCAGATGTCAGGGGGGCAGCACTCGGCTGGGATAGATATTTGCCCTTTTGGTGGGGAGGGGGGGGGGAGAAGTTTGCGCTGAACCTGTCAGCTAGGATGTTGGCAATGTCTGTGGGTTCGGTGTATTTTTTGTCATTTTGGACTAATTCTGAACATATCTGGGAATTACCACCCAGGTTCCTAACATAACTAAAGAATTAATGATTATCCTTAGTGTCCTGTGCAATTTTTCTCTCGAAGCTGGCCTTAGACAATTTTATGTGTGCCCGTAGTTTTTTGCTAATACTGATCAGTGATGCCTTCCCTTTTTCGGATTTTGCTTTATCATTTAGTAGCTTCCTCCTTCTATTGTATAGTTTGTTTATGGCTGGGGTCCACCAGACAGGACGTCTGCATTTGGAGGATTGGGTCTTGGTTTTATTAGGGATCGCATGATCCATGCATTCCTGAAGGTGTTCATAGAATGCGTTTATAAAGGATTCTGCGGTCTGGGCCGTATTTTCCACAGGCCCGGGGGCTCTGAAGGATTCCACCTCAGTTTTGAGGAGTGTAAAATTTGCTTTAGAGAAGTTTTTCACTGTGGTTTTCTGGGCAGGGGGTGGGGTCGGGATGTGAATATCCAGTGAGATTAGTTTATGGTCTGATCTTACCAGTGAGGGATAAACTTCTGGTCTGGAGCATAGAGTCCCCATGTTGGTGATGATCAGGTCCAGTATGTTTTCCCCTCTTGTGGGAGTGGTAACAAGTTGTTCCATAGCATTTGAGTTTATAAATTCTAGGAACCTTTGGGCTAGGGTGTTGGAACTAGAGTAATGCTCCCAGTCTATGTTTGGGTAGTTGAAGTCGCCCAATACAATGGTGTTTTGAGAGACCTTCATATTTTCCAGTGTTCTCAGGAAGGCCGAGTGGGGTTCCTGGGTTTGGGAGGGTGGTCTGTAGCAGGCTATAAACTGGAAGGCAGTTTTACCCACTGTTAGTTGCACATGGATAGTCTCTGATGCTTTGTGCTTTGCCACGAACCTGGAGGTGTGGGTATCTTTGATGAATATCGATACTCCCCCTCCTTTTGTGGTTCGGTCCAAGTTTTGGGGCCGAAAAGCATGGTATGAGGTATAACCTGGTAGTGCTGGGGTGCTCTCGGGAGCCCTGAACCAGGTTTCTGTTACTGCACAGATATCGATGTTCTCCATTATAAGGAGAGTTTCGAGTGCGTGCATCTTGAGGTTTAGACTTCTGGCGTTGAGTAGCATTACTCTTAGTTTCTTATCCCTTGTGATACCTATGGAGGTGGGTTTGTCTTTTGAGCCTTGCCTAAAAAAGGCACTATGGGGGTAGCAAGAGCCTTTGCCAATATCCGAAAGCCCAGGGGTGACAGGTACAAGCCGTCCCTAGCGAAGCAGCGTGGCTTGTCGAGCATATCATCCCAAGCTGACAGGCATTGGATCCCCTTTGAATGACACCAGTACTTAAGCCAATTGTTGAAATTGATCATCTTGTCTTTATATTGTGGCATCATTCTTGGTGAGGGTAAGATGCTACTCAAGGTCAGGGTCATACCGGCCTGGGCTACATGCTCAGAGAGCTCCTTTATGTCTCTTTTCATGTAGTCCAGGGAGGTACGTCTCAGGTCATTCACACCAGCATGGACAATGACCGAGTCATATTTGTACTTGCCTTGGAGTGACCTGAGTGCTTGTGTTATGTGGCGGATCCTAGCACCCGACAGGCTGCTCACCGTGACCCTCTCCTTGTTCAGCCTGGTGAGCGGGACGTCAGTGTGCCTGATGATAGAGTCACCTATTACAAGTGTATCAGGTGTGTTGTTTAGTCTTAAGGGCTGTGACTGTTTGGCACACTGGCTTTGTGAGATATGTGTTGCACGTGTTTTGTTTTGGGGTAGCGGCTGCTTGGGTGTCTGCTTTGAGGTCTCTGCTGCTTCGCAGATCTTTATTTAGAGCCTCCGAGTATGTTTTTGTGATTATGTGTTTGGTTTGCTGTCGTGGTAGGTCTATGTGAGACTGGAATTGTAGTGAGTGTGGTTTCCTTCTCCTCCTGACCGGTTATGCCAGTACTGAGTTGAGAGAGCTTAGCCTCCAGTTTGGCTATATGGTTGCATCTCTCACATGTGTTGGAATTTGTTGGGAGGAGGAGAGGGTTGTCTGTGTACATGAGGCAGTTGTAACATTGCCTCAAGATTCCCAGATTCACCAGCTGGACCGGAGAGGAGATTGACAACTGACCTTTGGACATGCTAGAATAATATTGGGAATTCCTTAATAATTGAAAACCAGGGCCAGTGGGGAGTGAGGGTGTAGTGCTTTTAATTTTTAGTGCTGACTTATATAATTGCTTTAGTGAGCAAGTGCCAGGTAACTTAAGTGCAATGTGTTACAGGTAACTTAAATGCAAAAACGACAAACAGTAACTTTCTTTCAAGTGAAACAAGGAAATAAGTACAGTAAGCAATGCAGATATCACTAGTGATCCACAGAATCCTCTTGTTAATGTTTTCCCAGTTTGTCCTGTACTATATATAACATAATACTTCCAAAACTAAATATGTTTAGAAGTTTGCATGCAATACCAAAATCAGATCCTCTAGTCCTCATATTATTTCAGTTCACTCATGCTGCATACGTTCCATCTTGCCATTCTTTTTTTTTTTTGAAGACCTAGTGGAATTTTATTACTAACTGCAGGAACCTTAATGTTACATTCTATGATTATTTCTTGAAATAAATATCATCTATTAGCCAGTCACACTTTTGTCCCATAACTTCATGACAAACTTTTGATACATGAGTTACTGACACTCAAAATTTTAATTGCTAAACACTATCACGTAAACAGTGACAAACTTACTGTTAAAGCATACCCCCCATTACTTAAATATCACAATTTCATGATTGCTGTATCTCAGAGATAGGTAGTAATTACATACTAAAATCCACTTGGAAGATGGTATCCAGTGGTATACTTCTTCTGGGCTGCTCCGTATCTGCTGAAGTGGAAGACTGGAATGGACTATTACCATAATTACTTGAGGAACAGCTCATCACCTATGGCTACAAATGGCCATTTAAGTAATGGGCGTAGCATTAAGAATACTGGGCCACATTCTGTCCTCTGAGCCTTGGTTCTTGTGATGATGCTCCAGCTTCAGTAAGAGGCTGTAGTATAGATCCTCCTTCAGATCTCTATACAGAGAGTTTTCAACCATCATTATCTTGCTTGCAAAATTGTCTACAGTCTTGGTGCTCTCGAGCATGTGATGGATCTACCCAACATTGTGCTCCTCCTCAATACAGTGCAGATAAAGCAGGTGTGGATATTGGCTGGTAATTTTATGGCCTCATACAACTTAACAGATTATGCATAGACATACAAATTCAGAACATTTTTACCAAACATGGTTAGGACTGGACTTCCAAGATGGCTGCACACTGATTAACAGATTAATTCTAGCTCTCCCAGTGTGAAAAGAGAAACTCGGCAGACAGAGCCAGTGGACTTGTACTTCAAAGTAAATTTAAGTAACTGAATAGTAAGTGCAGTGCAGGATACCAGGAAAAAAGAAATACAGAGGACTTGAAAGAAAATCACCTATAAAAGGTGAGGGAAAAAAACATTGACTGGGAAGAATACTGCAGCTGTTTAGCAAAAGCAGTGCAAGCTCCAGACATGACTTCAAGTAACCTAGATGAAAGTATAAGACAACTGCATACAGACCTGATTAAAATAAACAAAACACCGTTGGAGTATATCAACTCAAATAACAAAAGGATGGAAAAATGGAAGAAGCTTTAAACAGATATTCAGATGAGATAAAAAAAACGCGAAAAATTAGAGGTTGAAATGAAGAAAAGGCTGGTTGAATAGGAGACTGCTCAAGAAGAAATGTTTCAAAAAATAATAAAAATCAGAGGACAGAGCATGTAAAAAAACTGAGATTTCCTGCTGTACCAGAAAAACTGGAAGGAACAGACTGTATTCATTTCACGAAAGCACAAACAAGCAACTGGACTGCTTTTCCACAGCAAGAGTTGTTAATTGAAAGTGCACATCATGTTTATGCTCCAAACCTGGCTACGAGAAAGCAACTCACTGTACACCAGGCAGAAGAGGAGTAAATTTATTCCACTGTTCAAGGAAAATTGAGAAGCAGGTGTGAGATTCAAACTGCTGTACCCAGCTATCTTCAAAATATTATTTCCTGGAGGGACACAATCATTTTGTGATGCAGTACATGCCAAGGAGGAAATATAAAAGTTTGTGCAAATAAAAGTGAGCTGTGAAAAAGAAAGAGATTCTGATTCTTCTCCTACTGGCAATAAAGACCATAGAGAGACTGTGTCAGTGAAACATTTTCCAACATTTCAATGTAAAATGCTTGGGAGAAGGAAAAAAAAGCCCAAGAGTTGACTAGAAGAATACAGAGTAATGTTGGAAATGAAGCACAGATAGGATTTGGGAGATGGAGATGAACAGGAATAAAACCAGTAATTTGGAAATTACCAAAGGCGGGATTACAAAGGAATAATTACATTCGTAAAACATGACAAAACAAGAAAATATGGAAATTTTGGACTTTGTTAAACTTGTAGGGGACTCATAGCATATGCCCTACTTCATGTCATAACACTCAGAAAAATACCTAGGAGAGGGTAAGAGGAAGGAGAAAGTTAAGAAAAAAATAGTTTTACTTACAGTTAATAGCAATATCTTTATAGTGCATGATTTTCTTTGGATGCTATAAAGTAAAGCTTTCTCAGTTACTTTTAAGTGTAATGGGGGCGCTAATGTAAACAAATGCAAAAAAAAAAAAAAAAAAAGACAAGTCTGCTCAAAATAGCATGACAAAGGAAAAAAAAACTGATGCAACTGTTTTCATTCTTGCATAGGGGAATGACTGGATTAAGGCCCTTAGCTTGGTCTAGTAACAAGTTTTAATAGAAAGCAAGTAAATGAAAAAGAGCACTGAATATTAACACTTTTTTCTAACAAATAAATGTATGCTTAGTAGCAACCCTACATCTGGGCCTCATGTCTCCTTGGAGACAACCTGATAAAGAGAAATGTCTAAGAGTCTGAAAGCATTCATGTGTTTTCCCAGCTGGGAGAGCTATAAGGATGATACAAAAAAATGCACTTAGAAGCACAGGCTGTACCATGCATCTTAGCATGGATAACCTTTCTTTTAGGTTAACTCAAGTCAATGAGTGTGGCTGTCAGTCTAGGACGCTTGACCCAATTATAGGGGTAAAACTTCCATATTTGAAGATGTATATAGTTTTGTGTGTTAGTATCAAGTTAATAGGTTTTATGGGAGTATTGGGTGTATGTTCTTTTTTTGTTTGAGAGCTTTCAATAAAACAAAAAATTTGTAAGGTGTGACATAGGCTCAAATGGATATATCAAGAAACAACTGTATAAAAGATCAAGAAAAAACTGTATAAAAGATCAGCTTGTCAAACAGTGTAAGCATATAACACAAAAGGTGGAACTAGACATTTAACAAAAAAGCTGCTACATATAAAAGGTGAGAACAACTAACACACAATGATGCTTTTTGTAATGTCTTTAAATGTCAATGGTCTCACACACAAATACAAAAAAGACAGGGTACTGAACTATATTAAAAATGTAGATTGCAAATAGCTATATTATAGGAAACACAATGGGAAAGAACGGAACATGAGAATTTAATAAAGAAAGGTTTTCAGGATGGTTATTCAGCAGAATACTTGGGACAAAGGAAAACAGGAATTATTTGCAAGAGGAGCTCCAATAATGACAGAAGAGGATGCAAAAGATAATAATCGTAGATTTGTACTACTAAGGTGCTACTGGCACGGGAGGAGGATTACACTGGCATGTATTTATATTCCACCTAAAACCTGCTATAATGGAGCTTAAGAAAATTCTGAGAGAAATAATCAGCTTTCAGCAAGGAATTTTTTTATAGGTGGGGACTGGAACTTGATTTGCAGCAGTGAAGATGTGTTGGAGGCCCAGAGGGGAAAACATAACAAAGGAGGGCAGAATTTTGAAGAAATTTATGAAAGTATTTGGCATGGAAGATATGAATTCAGTACTAGGGAGTTCAGACTGAATCTTCATATTATTCCCCAAAATACAAAAACTGGGCTAGGCTAGACAGAATTTACATTTCACAGGAACATGTGCATTAAGTTTAAGTCTTGATGCATATCCAATAACTATTTCAGATCATGCACCAATAACTAAAATAAAAACACAGGGTAATGAAATAAAAATGTGACACTGGAGCTTTCCCACCTATCTGTTGTCAACAGAGAAATTTAAGGAATGGGTAGTGGAAATTATTCAAGCGCTACTAGTGAAGATAGAAATTTCTTCTGAAAATGTAGTTAGTGAATCGGATAAAATTAAAGTGGAGTTTAAAAATAGGGTGGAAATAAAAGAAAGTGAGATATGGTTAAGAAATAAGAATTATTTAGAGGGCCCGACAAATGTTAAAGTACTGCAGAATAGGGGAAAGCTCACAGAAGAAGAAGAGCAACTGCAGAATTTTAAACAGAAAATAAGGGATTACCCTAATAATATGCATGAGTTTAGAAAGATTGTTTTTAAGCAACTGTTTTGGCAAAAACTCTGGAGCACAAAAACTTTTAGCACAACAACTCAGGCAACAGAAAGTTGAAAGGGCTGCCGACAAGCTTAGGGAACAAGGAAGGTAACAAGATATCCTGTAGAGGTATTAAAATATTTCAGAAATTCTATGAAAGTCTGTACAAATCAGAAAAATATGGAAAGCAAGAAAAGGTACAAATGGAAATGTTTATGGAAGAATTAAATATGCCATGGTTAGAGGTAGAAGAGAGTCACTAACATTTACAATAGGAGGAAATGAGATAAAAATGGTGATGTATAACTTATTTTATTTTTTTATTTTATTTTACATTTGTTGACTGGGCTAGTCCAACTGGATATGTCCATTTTCAGTAGAGGCCCGAGGAGATAAGGGCCACAAAAAGAATAATAACAGCAACTTCAGGTACAGTAATTATACAGACTAGAATACAATTGTTATATAGCAGCATAGCAAAATTATAACGCAACATATTTTTAAAAAAAAGAGTTAAAAAAGCAAATATTGGTATATATTAGGTGGAAACAAGTTCATACAGTCAAGAAGTTTACAACAGAAGTACGTAGTCTGTAGTGGTTCCTATGAAAGAGTAAGTTTTTACAGACTTTAATTAGCTTAACAGGTCCTACTCTCTAAGGTTGAAGAAACAGTTTGACATAAAATAGCAATAGTGAGATAAGTAGACAGTAGACCTAGCCAGGGCTATTAGTCTTGGTAACTACATGGGCATAGCCAGTGGATTTTGAGGTCATAGCCAGAGGGGATTATTAGTCTGGGTAAGTACATGGGCATAGCCAGTGGATTTTGAGGTGTTCTTTAAGTTGCTTTTTGAAAAGTAGTACAGAAGAAAGGGATGAGAGTTCACTGGAAAGCAGATTCCAGGTTTTATCCACGGTGTTGGAGAACAGTGAATCCCCAGCCTTATTTTTGGATTTAAGTGTGGTTACTAGTACTTTATTTGCTGAGCGAAGGGTTGTAAGATTGTTATAGGCGGTGAAAAGGCTAGTTAAGTATCAGAGTATTACTGGGATGATAAAGGATCTTGTGGGCAATAATAGGTTAGTGAAATAGAAGATGATTATGTAGTTCCAGCTATTGTAGTTGCTTTAGGTTTTGACAGTGGTGGGTTCTAAATGAGGAACCAGTAGCAAATCTTGCAATGTTATTGTAGGAGGTTGCCAGTTTGTTGAGGTTGTTTTTTGATAGATTGATACAGATGGGTGAGGCATAGAGGAGGGTAGAGATAAGATGGGTATGGGCAATAGTAGTTCTAGCTATTGGCGTAAGGAAGGATTTGATCCTGTAGAGGGAGCCTAGTTTTCTATTAACTGATTTTATAGTAGTGTTCATATATGCGTCAAAGTTAAGATTGTGGTCTATTGTCACACCTAAGAGTTTGGTGGTTGGGTCTGGAGATAACTAACATGAATGGTAATCCTGTGGCAGTTTGGAAGTTAGGAGGAAAAAAAATGATAAAGATCTGGAAGGTTTTAACAGTATTTTAAGAGGAGGAGAAGTACCAACATCCCGGAAGAAAGTGAGCTGCTAATACCTAGAGGGTAAATACCCATCAGATCCAGCTCCATACAGGCCCATTGCAATACTAAACCATGACTATAACGTGTTTATGTCTATAAGGTGGTTTTGTGGAGGGGAAACGAACATCTGACAACATTAACAGAACAGTGATGTTCCAGAGAGAAGCAGAATGTAAGAAAATTCTACTGTTGCTGATGGGTCTTGATGCAGAGAAAGCAACTGACAGAGTAAGCTGGGACTTTACAAGCAGGACAATGGAAGCATTTGCATTCCCTGATAAAATTACATGCCGATTAGGAGGATATATGAGGGATCAGAGGTGAAAATCAAAGTGAGTGGGGGGTCCTCTCTGATAATTTCTGCTTGAGCAAAGGAAGCAGACAGGGGTGTCCTTTTTCCCCACTTTTTATTTGCATTGTATTTAGAACCAAAATAAGGGAGTCAGAAATTCAAAGATATAATTGTTATGGTAGTCATGAAAAGCTGTATCTATTTACAGATATTATTTTATACCTGATAAAACCAGAAAAGGACATTTTAGTGTTATGAAACACTGAGACAGTTTCAAATTTTTTGAGATACAAAATTAATGAAACTAAAAAAAAAGCAATAGTGGTAAATTATGTACCCACATACGAATTGGTTCAGCAATATCCATATTTATGGGATCAGGCTGAAATGAAGTACTTATGAGTATGGATTAAAAATGATTCTGGTGTGGCAGATAAGGCTATGTGGGAGGAGACTAAACAAAAGATAATACAAAAACTGAGAAAGTGGAAGTTCCGTTATGCATATGGATAGTAAGATAGAAGCAGACAAAATGTTTTTAGTCCATTTAGTCTTATACACAGGTCAGTCACATTTTTAGCAACAAGAGGAGAAGTTGTGGATAGCAATTAAAAAAAAGTTGAAGGACTTTATCTGGAAGGGGAAGACAGCAAGAGTCAAGTGGGATATGCTGATTCTTCCAAAAGAAAAAGGCGGATTTGGATTATCTGACTTGAAATGGTAATTCAGATCTACACAGTTAAGGCTCCTATACACAGCACAAGCAGAAACGTATAATTCAAAGTGGAAAGAGCTGATGATGAAATAGGGGAAGCTCAAGAAACAAAGAGAGACTGGGATTTTGGATGCTGATCTTTAAGGAGAATAGCAATAATCATACAGACTATCAGGGGTGGCCCGTGCTATTGGACTGCCGGACTGCAGCCCCCCCAGTTGTAAAAAATAAAAAAAGAAAGAAAATAAAAGAAAAAAGAAAATTAAAAATTGCGGACTTTCACGCATGCGCACTAGTCCGGACTGCTGCTGAGACAGTCTGGAGCAACAGCAGACTGTTTCAGCAGCAGTCCGGATTAGGAAACATTTAAGAGCAGAGATCTCCGAAGTCTATGCAGTTGTAACTGCATAGACTGTCGCTGGAAATGGATCGGACTCGGACCGCAACGTCGGCAGGCTGGAGTCTCGTCGGGAAAGAACATCTCGCGTGGTGGATTTGATGCTCCAATGGATGTAATGTCGCTCCAGGTAAGAGGGGATGGGTGTGTGTGTGTGTGTGTGTAAATGCCCCAGTTGCTATATACTGGTGGCTAGAACAAACTCATGGTGGTGTGGTAGGGAATACCTCAGGCTTGAACCCTGTACCTTGTATGCAGGTGTTAAGGACCTGAATTCCCTACCCACCACCATTTGTAAAAAAATTGCAGATTTTTGCCTCATATTTGATCTGATCTGTTCCTCATAATATCTGTGGTTTCTAAATGTTGCAATGCTTTATATTTGATGGTGCAGTGGTAGCACTGTTGCCTCACAGCTGCAGGTTCTCAGGTTTGATTCTTAGCTGGGGTGCCCTCTGTGTGGGGTCTGCATCTTCTCCCTGTGTTTGTGTGGGTTTGCTTTTGTGTACTCCCATGTTACAAAGACATGTCTGCATTATTTCTTCCTGGGCCTCTGCTGAAAATAGTTTTTTTGTTCCAAGTCAGACTGTCCTGATTAACAAATGTTAAATAAAATTGACAGGCATTTGACTTTCAGACTTCAGGTTTCTGAATGTTTAATTCCTTACATATTTGAGGGTGCAGTGGTAGCATTGTTGCCTCACAGCTATAGGTTTTCGGGTTTGATTCTTGGCTGGGGTGCCTTCTGTGTGGAGGCTGCATCTCATCCCTGTGTTTGTGTGGATTTGCTCTGGTGTCCTGCCATTTTACAAAGACATGTGTTTGCAGTATTTCTCCCTGGGCCTCTGCTGAAAATTGTTTTTGTTTAGTCAGAAGTAAAATTGACAGGCATTTGAATTTCAGACTTCATATTCTTCAGAAAATACATAGTAACACAACCTTTTATTCTAGCAATTTTCTAAGTTTATAAGTTGAATATTTGAAAGTTTTCCTTATTTTTGGGACTGTATTACCCCATTATTGGCTTTGTCCAGGTTTTTTGCGCGAAGGTTGACAACTATGGCAAGAACCGAATTCACTGAATATGTTTGAGGGCTGTATTCCCTCATTACTGGGTTTGTCCAGGTGTTTTATGCTAAGAGGTTGACAGCTATGGTGAGAAGTGAATTCATTAAATGATGGTCATTTAAGTTTGTCTTCCTCTATTTCACAAAGCAGCTGATTTGGCGTAGTGGTATGTTGCTCTGACTCTTTTGCACAGGGACCATGGCAGTAAAATGTATGGTGGTAACACAGCATTTTATTCTAGCAACTTTCCAAGATTATACAAGCAATGTTTAATGTGTCCCTGGTTTTTGGGCTTTTGACACCCCCATACAATAAATTTGGCTTTTTCCAGATTTCTTGTGCTGCAAAGTTGAGATGCAGTTGAGTATTGAGTAGATTTTACAAGGAGCTGATAGCTGCAGGGGAAGAGAAGTTTAGTGCTTCTTATGCTAAATCAGCTTGCATCGTTAATAGCACAACAGGTTGTGTACTTGCTTTTGATGCAGAAGGTTGTTGGTTCTACTCCCACAAGGGGTGAATGCTGCCATACTGAAAAAGTTAAGATACTAACTATGAGCTGTTTGCCATCCATTTCCTATTCCAATATTACTAGCTTATCATTTTTAATGTAATATAGGCAATTTATTCCTCAGGGGCATCAGACACTTTATTTTTAGAAGAAACCATGAAATATAAAGGTGTTTGCTAGCAGCAACCTCTTCATTAGTTACAGATTTATTTAATGTGGAATTATTTAGATGACTTTTTTACTTCTTCAGAGATTGTGCATATTTACTGATAATGGTGGACTGTATAATTGTGCATATTTACTGATAATGGTGGACTGTATAATTGTGCATATTTACTGATAATGGTGGACTGTAGAAGTTTGAGTAGACTTTTATGATGGAAATGTTCTGAACTGGGCAGTTTTGTCATTATGGGTGCATGCATTTTGTTTCATTGTTTACTGGACAGATGTTCTGAACTGGGTAATTTTGTCATTATTGGTGCATGCGTTTTGTTTCACTGTTTACTGGAAAAATGTTCAAAACAATAGGAAGGTGCATCAAAGAGCACATGTATGTTTCATATGCAAGGGGCCTATGATTTGAAAACAGCCCAGAATTAATCTTTATCTGCCACTGGTAAAATGTGTTTTCTTTGAATGTGGGTTTCAATGCTGTTTTAATGAATGTGAGTTTCAAGGGCAGAGAAGTTTTAATGCTAAGTTTGTTTAGCAGATGTCTTAGTGTTTGAGCTGTAAAATGTAAAATAAAACTTTCAAATGAAGTCCAAATCATCATAGAAGTAAATCAGTATGCACATTAGTGTTTATGGTAAATGGAGTGAAATAGCCAAGTAATGGATCATTGGAATGGCTGCAAGGGGAGGCTCCATTCAATCATGATTTTGTGAGGGGGAAGGGCGGCAAACATAAAGACAGACCCAGCTGAACTATACCTCCCAAATGTCCAGATTTTCAAAGAATGAATAGATTTTTGCTTCTTATTTTTGGTTTGTTCCTCATAAAATTTGTGGTTTTCTGGCAAATCATTTAGGAATTAAGTCACTAAATAATAACACACTGAGTTTCAGACTTCATAACCTTCAGAAAAATGCATGCTAAAGTAAGACCTATCAACCGTCTCAGTTTATACAAGAGCAATTTTTAGTACTGTTTTTATGTTCCCCCAATATATTTGGCCTTGTCCAGATTTTATTGCATTAACAGGTTGAGAGGTACATGCAAATAAATTGCTTTATAGAATTAGGCATAGCCAAACCTCTTAACTGTCCCTGATTTTGGCTCAAAATGTTGCTCTTCCCCCTAATAATCCCTTCGCAAAATAGCAATTTTGGAAGAAAATATGGAGGGTTTACAATTAAGAAATAACTGTAATAATCAGAGTTATAGATTACTTTTATTTCAGAAATGCATGTAGATTCTTTTATTTTGTCAGCTGCTCAATTTAGCACTACTAATATTAAAGTGTCCCTTCTTTGACAGGTTCCCAGCTGTATTGTCTGGCTATTTTATATTTTTACATCACATTTTTGGTCCATTTTTCATAAAATTGTGTTTTTTTGGCAAATTAGTGACAAATCATTAAAGACTGAAGTTAGAAAATAATGACAAACATTTGAGTTTCAGATTTCATACCATTCAGAAAATTCATACTAATGCAAGACCTATTCTATTATCTTTCTAAGTTTATAAGAGCAATATTTAAAAATTGGCCTTATTTTTGGGCTTTTGTCCCACTTTTGTATGGCTTTGTCCAGATTTCTTGCTCTGAGGTTGAGAGGTATGACAAATGTGTCAGGGCTTTCACAGTCAGCCAGAGACATTTCAAATTGTGACATACTTGTTGCACCCCACTCCCCCATGTAGTGACTCTGGATGTGTCGAAGCAAGGCAAGGAGTAGTTATGCAGTGTAAATGTGCAGAGTACCCCCCCCCCCCATCCAAGGTAGACACAAGTATTAGAGTGGCTTTTTATCTGTCCTTGATTTTTACAGAATGATCTGGTTTCTGTCATACTTTTTGTACTGTCGATTTATGCTTATTACTCAAAGTGCCTGTTACTCTGTGTTTAAGTAGCAATACTTTAATGACCATCAGGTAAGCTTGGCTGAGATTGTAAGATGCAAGTAAGCTTTAATAAGCATACTGTTAAAGAACTGCCAACATTGAAAGCCTTTCTCTTGTTGCCATGTAGAAAATACTTAACTAGATAATGTATAAGCTTTGGGTATTGAAATGCATATGACAGTATTTGTAATAAAGGACAGGATTACATTATTTTAAGAAGCTCATTACACTTGGAGACTTCCAGTCATCTCTGCAGGCTTTACCCGTAAACTAAACAGAATGCCAATCGTGAGGTCCATAACCTGTACAGTAATCCTTTTAAGCAATGTATCTTGAGCTTATTTCTTGTTTGCTTTTCATTTTTTACTTTGATCATGTTTTCCCCATGAAACAAGTAGATAGTCGTCAGGCAGCAGGTCTTCTTTTGGATAAGAAACATTTTTACAAGTGGGGGCATCAGAGATTTCTACTTTCAGCATGTTACTTGGTACTTTAATAAAGCTGAATATAAATTATAATTAGAACTGCAGTGCAAGAAGTGGTTTGAGTTGAGTGCTGCTTGTTTTTCTTATACTTGATTTTGACTGGCATTCTATTAATGTATTTAAAAAGTAATTTATTTTCTCATGCCTCACAACCTTTTTGTTTCCATCTAGATATTAAGTAAGATGTCATGCAGCCAATGCATTGACATATTTTTATTCTTCTACACTTCATTTTGTCTTGACTGGACTCTCATAATGACAGTCTGGCACCCAGGGCAGTGTATTTAGTTTTTGTGGTTTTGAGCATAGCTCCTCCCCTTTCTAGTTGGCTGCACCCCTTCCCATTGACCCCACCCATTCAGCTGTCTCCTGCAGCCCCCCTTTGATTTGAAGTCACCAGCCGCCACTGCAGAATATTGTATTCATAAAGTAGCAGAAAGTATTCCAAGAACCAAGTCAACACAGGAATGGTGAAAGGAGATTCTGCTGATGGGGTGACTGCAATTACGGATACAAACAAGAGGAGGCTGGAGTTTACTGGAGAAAACTGGCAAAGGAACCAAGGCATTGGGACCAAATAACTAGAGAGGGAAAGGTAACAGAATGGGAAGATGCCAAGAACTGATTTGGACTGCAGGTTAGAGACTGCGTTCCCTAACAAGGATTTATATCAGAGTATATACAGAGAGAAAAAAATAGGGGGGTCCTAAACAAAAGACTAGCACTGGTAGAGTTTTTAGCAGAATCTACAACAAGAGCTGCTGTTAAAAAGGAATAATTAATAGAGCATATAATATATTGCATGATAACTATAAGAATAAATTAGAGGAGGTTAGAAGCGATTGGGAAGAGAGGTTGGACAAGCAATTCACAAAGAAACAATTAGGGGATATATTTATATCTCTCAAATATGAAACACAATCCAGAAGATTTCGATTTTTGCTTGGAAATTTTTACATAGGTATTTTATACTCCAAGTAGGCTCCAGATAATTTTTCCTCAGCTAGACAGCAAATGTTGGAAATGTGATGGGGAAGAAAGAGATAATTCGGAACATATTTTTTGTGTGTGCAATGAGTTGGCAGACTTTAAAGATTCCCCGCAGACTACTCCATCAGAGATACAGGGTGAGCAAATTGGTGCATCAAGGGAAATAATTTTTCTGAGCTATGATACAAAATCAGAATTGCCTAGACATAAGTAAGGCCTTGCTGAATCTAATTATGGTGGCTTCCAAAAAAGTGATTACTACAAAATAGAAATCAAAGTCTAAACTAACTGTACTAGTAGTAAATATAGTGACAGAAATAAAACAACTGGAACTGGGATCTTTAGAAAAGGGTAGGAGCAAATTACATAGGAAAAATGGGAATTGTGGGAACAATGCATATAGGGGAGGAATGAGGTGTGACGGGCCAGCAATCAAGGAGAATAAATCCTCACCACTGACTCCGATGAGGGATGGTCACTAGGAGCAAAGATGGATTCACACAGTATTTTCAGATGCAGCTCTCTGCACCAAGCATAATTTCCATTACGAGCACACAGGAGCACACTCCAGACCTGTGGCTGGCACTCTTTCTCTCTCTCCAGACCCACACAAAACTCCAAATCGACCACTTTGGAGCTCTGTGTCCCTGTTCCCAGTAGCTGACACACACATTTGGATATATGAGTTACACACACACATACATACCTGGAAAAAGCTGGCACAGATTTACTATCTGTGCCTTTTTCTGCCCAGACTCTAAGGTAATCATGCTGCCAACAGTCAGCTACCCTAAGGCTCTTACAAATGGTACCTAATTGTACTGTGTAAAATTAATACTAATGCAAATGGTAGGGTGTGACCAAAGGAGCGGCCACGGTGTCACTAACACAAGCATAAATATTCTCAAGATGTTAAAAGTATTCTCTAAAGGACCAGCTACAATGAAAGGTATCAAAATATTTAATAAATAAAACAGAAAACAGGAGAATACAGAATACAATAAACAGAGTTTCAACCACAGATATATATAAAAAATAATACAGTTGGATAGTTTCTCACAGATGCAGAAAACAATTCTAAACTCTTTTCACTAAATATCCCTCACTGACTAAGGAAAGAACAGTTGTGTAAAATCTTACCATAACCATAGATGTCCTTCTCTTCCATGTTGCAGTATTCTGCATATGGGTTTATCCCTTCAGTATCATGTACGTACACAGCCAATATTCAAAAGCTTTCAGTCCCTCTATGGTATGTCAGACGTCAGGCAAGGCAGAGGAATGTGGGCCATAAAAGTGATGTCAGTACACACCAGCCCTCAGAAGAGTAGCCCCATTCGGAGCCAGTCCTGTAAGGGCAATGCTGTATCATTGCCATGCAGAAAGGGAAGAAATGTAGTAGATGAGAGGGGAAGGTGGGTGGGAAGGGATACTGCAACATGGAAGAGAAGGACATCTATGGTCATGGTAAGAGTTTACACAACTGTTTTATGTTCTTCTATTCGCATGTTACAGTATTCTGCATATGGATGAGTGCCAAAGCCCACTGAGGTTAGATTGGTGGTCTAGAAGCAGACTCCAGAAATCCATGCAGGATAACCCTAGCAAAACCTGCCCTGAACCTGGAGAGGAAGTCAAGCTTGTAGTGTTTGGTGAGGGAGTGGACTGATGTCCAAGTGGCAGCTTCCAGAATGGAATGGGTATACAAACCCTTAAAGAAGGCTTCTGAAGATGCCATTGCTGGAGTGGAATGAGCTTTTACTGCTCCTTGAAGGGTCTTGCCATGAAACTGGTAGAAAAAGGTAATGGCTTCTGATATCCAAGTAGAAATAGACTGCTTGGTAACTGCCTTACCCAGGGCTCTGGGATGAAAGGATACGAATAGCTTGTCTGTCTGTCAGCCTTGGTTTTGTGCAGGTAAAATCTGATCTGTCTATGCACGTTCCAAGGAATGCAGCACTCTCTCACTATCTCCCTGTGGATTGGGGAAGTAAACAGGTAGCTGAATGGCCTGATTCAAAGACCTGTCATTGACAACTTTGGGCATGAAGGATGGGGTTTGTCTTGAGGGTAACCCTGTCTTTGTGAAAAACTAGAAAGGGTGGTGTAGCCATCAGGGCTTGTAGTTTGGATACTCTCCTGGCTGAGGTAAGAGCCACCAGCAGGATGGTTTTCCAGGTGCAATGCTTTAACTCATTAACCCAGCGTACCTACCTGTGCTTAACACCGAGTGCTCCAGGAGAAGATTAGAATTGCAAACTGTTACACCCGAGTGCCTTCCACAAGCGTGAGAAAGTGTACTCAAGATTTGTAGGTGAGCTTAATGTAAAACACGCTGGAATCGTAACTGAATGTGTAAATTACTTTATATAGTTATGATTCAGCATGTTTTTACATTAAGCTCACATTAAAGTTCTTGTAGAAAATCATGTTTTAAAGTTCCTGATAAAGCAAGTTGTGGCAGCCAATCGGATTCTTGCAATCCAAACCACCACTTGCGTCACACCTCCACCCCAACATTATTTTCTTTTGTTTTCCGGAAACAACCAACTTGCAATGTACATTAGCTAGGTCAATGCATTTCTTTTAATAATTGGAATGAAATTCTCAATTACTGTTCCGAAGTTTTCTGGGTGCCCCGAAGCACGAACTAGTAAAATAAACTATTACTTGGCACAAATACACTTGAGACAATCCCACTGACAAACTGGCCATGAGTTGTCTTACTTTGAAGCCGTCCCCACAGCAATTCAAACTTAAAGCGAGAGTGTCAAAGATCCAGTGTCCAGAAAACATTACTTTTTTATTACAGCATTCCATAGCTTGTGCTACAAAAATATCACATGTTGCTTTCCTTGCTAATTTTTTACTAATTTTCATTGTATTTTAATAGCTTCACTGGAAGTGCTAGCTCTAGGGACAACTCCGCCAGATAATGGCTTGCAATCTAGCTTTGCAGCTGCTGCCGTACTTCATTGTGCAAAGTCTGTACTTAATTAAAAGTATTACAACTCAGGACAGATTATAGCATGCAGCTATATTGCTATTGGTTTTCAGTCTATTTATGTGGCAGACAGTTAATGTTGATAAGAAAGCAGCAGATTCCTATCATTCACTGAAGTGACCATTACGTTGCAATCATACTGAGAAAAATTACTAATCTCTAAGCAGGCAGAAGCTGCCGCAGAGTTAACAGGTCATGCTTTCCCATTCTACATGACCCTCTCTGTGGCTTATTTTACAGTAATGGCAGATCTCGATAAGCTAAATATTGGTAGTATTATCCAGCAACTCTTAGAAGGTAAGAGAAAAATATTAAAAGTTACCGTGCTCGACAAACTGGTGCATTTTGAGTCTGCTTTAACTGACCCGGAGGAATGAAGCTTTTGATTCGCATTGGAGACCTTACGTTAGTATTTACAGAATAAGCATGCAAAGGTGCACATTTTATTTTTTTTTGTGGGTAGTGCCGACGAGTTAACTCGTCATGCTTTCCCATTCTACATGACCCATTCTGTTGCTTATTCTACAGTAATGGCAGATCTCGATAAGCTAAATATTGGTAGTATTATCCAGTGACTCTTAGAAGGTAAGAGAAAAATTTTAAAAGTTACCGTGCTCGATAGAAACTGGTGCATTTTGAGTCCGCTTTAGCTGAAACAGAGGAATGAAGCTTTTGATTCGCATCGGAGACCTTACGTTAGTATTTATAATACAGTACACAGAATAAGCATGCAAAGGTGCACTATTTTTTTGTGTGGGTAGTGCGCATTACAATGTGCATTAATATGCAGCAAATTAATGGTTGTTTTATTTTTATATTAACTGTATTAACACCACACTTCCTATCCTTTTTAACAAGACTCCTGTCTGTTGCTATACTGAGGTAGGTGTGTGTGTGTGTGTGTGTGTGTGTGTGTGTGTGCGCGTGTGTGTGCATGTAAATATATAGGAATATATATGTATATGTGTAGGTCCACCAGATACATTCTTAAGTTTATTATGCCTCCCCCATTCAGCCTTTGGGTTATCTAGGGTTGTCACTCCTCCCCTACCAATAATACCTCGCATTTTGTTTGCCAACCTATCAGGGTAGTGTTTGTGGGCTTTGACAGATAAGTAGGTTAAATCTTTTTTTTTTTTAGCTGCAAGTAAGGAAGATAACTTTGTAATATGAATAGATATATGTACACACAATTACCCCCCTTGTTTGTTCTACCAACCTCAGTTCACTTTTAGTATAGACAGTATCTTGCTACTAAAATTGTTTTGTGTTTAGTTTGCTGGTAAGGTTCAGGCTACATTCATTGGAAATTAGAGTACAAACTAAAAAAAAACTCCATTGGAGGGAATGAGTTAATGTGATACAACACAGTAGAAACAGCTTTTATTCTATTACAGTGAGCCAATATCTTGGTAATAAAGTGAATGTGCTTTTTATATTTGTTTTGGGTATGAAGTGTCTGCAAAATATGATATTTTACTAAGTAATGTCTCCATCTGGACATGTGAAAAAATGGCAACCATAGGTAAACCAGATTTCCAGCTAATGTCAGACCAAATTTTCCATCTTAATAAATCCATACTGGAATGATGTACT
Source organism: Protopterus annectens (assembly GCF_019279795.1). Classification (NCBI taxonomy): domain Eukaryota; kingdom Metazoa; phylum Chordata; order Ceratodontiformes; family Protopteridae; genus Protopterus; species Protopterus annectens. The sequence goes on along the minus strand of NC_056731.1, from coordinate 1,098,063,580 downwards.
GTAGCAATGCTTCTTAAGCTGAACATTAGTCAGCTTTTCAGGAACTACTCCTGACAGCTTTTTAATTACAATCTCACTTTTGGCTGATGCTTTGCACTGCAGCAGTCATGCCTCATTACCCTGACAGAAGATGGCAAAGGAAATATTTTTAACACAAACACACTTTATACCCAATAATTACACTTACATTTTGCTGCAGTAAAAAAAAATATATATATATATATATGTGTGTGTGTGTGTGTGTGTGTGTGTGTGTGTGTGTGTGTGTGTGTATATATATATATATATATATATATATATATATATATATATATATATATATATATATATATATACATATATACATATATATATATAAATATATATAATTATGCCATTGATACTGGTCTTTTCCTTTTCCTTTTATGACTGCTATTTTTCCGAAGCTGTTGGGCTTGCAAAATGCTGCTGTAAAGTATCATACAGTTAACGGCAACTATGAAGTGATGTTTGCTTGTTGGTCATTTTAACAAAGGGAAAATAGATGAAAAATGGAGTACAAAGCAGGAGGAAAAAGCATTTTCTGTGATGAATGCAAACATGTTGAACTGAGGCCTTATCTGCCTGGGTTGCTGGTAGCTCAGGTGGATGTAACAGAACCCATGACAAATATCGAAGAGAGTATGGCAAGTCCCCATCTGCTCTGGCCAATTTCTCCTAGTAGTATAAATACCACCTCAGGTCTCCCCTGAAAACAGGTTATGGTTAAGAGGATAAATATCACTTCCATGAAGCTGACTGATTTTCTAATATGAATCCACAATCTGTGTTTGCATCTTTCAGGAAAAGCTTTGATGTAAAGTAGAAAATGTTGACACTGCTTCCCTTGTTAAATAAAATTAGAGAATATAATTGTAGTACACTGAAAGTTCCTTACAGAAAGCAAGCTGGTCTTATCAAAATTATATTGTGTAACATATGCTAGTGCTCCTGCTATATGTGGTGTACACTTGGGATCAGCTTCCTCTATAAATTTTAGTTTTATTATTTATTATTTTAAGCAGTGTATTTTTGTCAGTAATCTTATGGGAGTCTTCAGCTTTAAAATGTATTTAGGTGATTCTTGAATGATATAAATATGGACTACTCTCTGCTTCACCATTTCTTCTTAGTTGATAATGCATGCAAGTAGCTTATTGGTGTTTATATCTAAAACCATTTTCTCCACTGGCAGATTATTTGTGTATTGTACTGTCATGGAGGGTTGGGCTTGGGTGAATGTTTCATTTTGGTGCGTGTACATACCAGCCACTGTTGCTGAAGGGTCCTTAGGGGAATTATTTCATTCTGGTGCTTGTGCATACTTCATCATTTTATGGTAGGGGTCACTTGGGTGAATGCTTCATTTTGGTGACTGCACATACTAGGAACTCTTACAGAGGGGTCATTCAGGGAAATGCTTCATGTTGGTGCTTGTGCATATTTAAACATTTTATTGTAGGGGTCACTTGGGTGAATGCTTCATTTTGGTGCATGTTCTTACCAGGAAGTGTTACTGAAGGGTCATTTTGGGAATTATTTCATTTTGGTGCTTGTGCATACTTCAACATTTTAATGAAGGGTTGGGCTTGGGTGAATGCTTCATTTTGGTTCATGTTCATACCAGAAACTGTTACAGAAGGGTTATTCATGGAAATGCTTCATGATGGTGCTTGTGCATACTTCAGCATTTTATTGTAGGAGTCACTTGGGTGAATGCTTCATTTTGGTGCATGTTCATACCAGGAACTGTTACTGAAGGGTCGTTTGGGGGAAATATGCAACTCTGGTGCTTGTGCATACTTAATCATTTTACTGAAGGGTGGCTTGGGTGAATCTTTAATTTTGGTGCGTGTACATTCCAGGCACTGTTACTGAAGGGTCATTTGGGAAAATAGTTCATTCTGGTACTCGTGCATACTTCAACATTTTATGGTAGGGGTCACTTGGGTGAATGCTTCATTCTGGCGATTGGACATACTAGGAACTATTACAGAAGGGTCATTCAGGGAAATGCTTCATGTTGGTGCTTGTACATACTTAAACATTTCATTGCAGGGGTCACTTGGGTGAGTGCTTCAATTTGGTGCATGTTCATACCAGGAACTGTTACAGAAGAATCATTCAGGGAAATGCTTGGTGGTGAAGACTGGAGCAGTATATAGGAGCAATGGAAGTCAGATAGTAGAGGCCATACATTTTATGGCTGTGTCAGTGAGGTAGGCTTTTACTGTGTATTGTGTACCTAGTTTTTTATGAGTATTTTAAATCACATATGATACATGGTGGTCAAATTTCAACTTGTTATCTATGCTGGCCCCCAGTAATTGTGTGTGGTTAACTTGTTCCATCATGGTGGTGTTGACAAAGACAGTAGTGAACAGTGCTCTTTTGAGGTAAATAGCAGTACCTTTTTTACAGTTTAATAGTAGTGAATTATTTAGCCATGTTTCACTCAATAAGAAGGATTTTTTTGTGAAAGGTCTTAGAGTTTAGAGAGAGATTTGGCAAAGCAGATTAGAGTTGAGTCAGAAGCACATTGAACTAGGGTAGCATTTGTTATAGCAGTGGAGAGGTCATTGATGAATATGTTTAAAAGTTTGGGGCCCACTACAGATCCTTGTAACCAATAGTTACGGTCAAGAATGTAGAGAAATTAGTTTATCATTTCATTTCTTCTGCACCAAGTAGTTATGGAGCTATTGCAGTGATGAGTTAGTGAACCCTAAGGATGGCAGTTTATGTAAGTGTTTCTGATGGGAGAGAGTATGAAAGCTTTTGATGAGTCTAGAAAAATGATGGGTAAGAAGCTTCAAGCATGTCTGTGGGTGTTGACAGTATTAACAAAATTCAATAAAGCAGTAGGCTGAAAGTACGTACTGAGAATTTTGCACTGATTACCTTAAATGAATAATAAGTTACATTTAAAAAATTGCAAACAAAAAAATCGTTAAAATTAAAATTTTAATTACAACTGTTTTTAAAATGTAGAGATTTTCTAGTTTTGAAAAATTAATTATCTCTCCACAATTTGTTCATGAGAATTTCTTTATGTTCACAATCAGCTCAGTGGATTGGTGAGTTGTGCTTTTGAGATTACAAATGCAACAAAAAAGGCCTTGTAGTTATCTTTTGGCTTGGGTAGCTATTTTAGCCTCATACTTGGCTTTGTGGCAAATGTTTCATTTTAGTGCTTGTGTATACTCGGATATACTACTGAAGGGTTCATTGGGAGTAAGCTGTCACTTTGTTTCTTCTGCATACTGTAAGGTTTCATCATGTTAATATGGTACAATTTGTGCCCCTGCTGTCTGCCTAGCAATTCCACCATGTAGTTAACATCACTTACCTTTCTTACCACCTTCTAGGGTCCCTCCCAAGCTCCTTGCAGTTTGTTGCGTCAGACAGGAATGAGAACCATTACCTGCTGCCCCACAGCATACACTCTAGCTCAAGCATTCCTGTCATACCGCACCTATTTCCTTTGTTGGGCTTCTGCCAGGTTCACCTGGGCCAAGCCCATGTGTTTGCTGAGCCTTGTCCTGAGGTTTAGGACGTATGCCACAACAGACTCCTTGTGAGACTCGCACTCACCTTCCCACTCAATTCAAATTAAATCTAAAGGTCCCCTCATCCTATGCCCATACAGCAACTCAAAGGGTGAAAAACCTTAGGATTCCTGGGGAACCTCTCTGTAAGCAAACAACAGATGGGGCAAATATTTGTCCCACTCCCTCTTAAACTGATCTGCAAACGCCCGTAGCATGGACTTGATTGTAGAGTTTTACCTCTCAGCAACACCATTAGTCTGGAGATCATAGGGGTGGTCTTCATGTGCTTCACCCCACAGAACTTCCACAGACAAGCCAGCAGGTCTGACATGAAACTGGCACCTCTGTCAGTCAGTATTTCTTTTGGGAAACCTACCCTGCTGAAAATCTCTAACAAAGCGTTTGCCACCTTCTCTGCCTCAATGGAGGACAAAGCCACTGCCTCAGGGTATCGTGTAGCATAATCTACTATCACTAGGATATACATTTTCCCTGTGGTCCTTGGGGTACTCAGTGGACCCTCAATATCCATAGCTACCCCCTGAAATGGCTCCTCAATCACATTCAAAGGCATCAAAAGAGCTCTCACCTTTTCTCCTGCCTTGCCTACAATTTGGCACTGCTCACAGGTACTGCAGTACCCTGTTACATCTCTGGAAATTCCAGGCCAATAGAAGTTCTGCATAATATGCCTCTTTGTACATTTTATGCCCATATGACCTGTAAAGGGAATATCATGGGCTACGACTAGAAGCGCCAGACGGCAGGCTCTAGGCACTACCAACTGCTGTACTCTCTTACCTTCTAACCATCCCTCAGGGGTCCACTCTCTGTATAGTAACCCCTTGTCCCAGTATACAGATTCCCCCTTTCCTTGAGAATCAGGTGCCTCTCTAGCTACCTGCCTCAGGCCTTGCAATGTAGAGTTTGAGAGCTGTGCCCGTCTCAACTCTCTCCTTGTAACCCTTCCCAGCTCCCCCTCCACAGGAAGTCTGGCATCCTCTGACAGTAGTGCCTCACTGTCAGCCTGGGTACTACTACTCACCTCTACCTTTGCAGTCACTCTGTCCAAGGGACCATCAGTACCCCCAAGCAGCTGTAGCTCACCTTCAATCTCACTACTACAGCGTAGCTTACTCCCTGAAGTAACCACCTCACCAGTCCTGGCTGCAAGTATGCAGTCTGTCTGGGTCTCCCCCAGGCTACCAGAGCCACATCCTTGTCTCCTAGCCTGACCGAGTTTAACTACGTAAGCACATGGTCCTGCCTCATCCAAATCCTTCCCACTCAAGACATCTGGAGGATGGTAATTTAGTACCCCTGTTGTCTCAAGACAACCTTCTATTGGCATTTTGTCTTTCCCACTTACCGACTCCCTCACCTTTGGTTCCCAACCTTGCCTCTGTGGACACCTGTATGCCCACATGGCCCCACTGGTTGCATTCGAAACATTTAACCCTAGCTTCAGGACGTGTACCTGGACTAGTGGCTCCCCCTGCTACCGGCAGATTCTGTTGGGGGAGTCTGTGCTGCCCACCAGGGGTTCCTTTAAACCCATAAGCAGTACTGGGGGTCCCTTCCTGTGCAGGGCTGCCCTGTTTGCTAGGTATAGGTCTCTCTTCTTCCCCAACTCATCTGAAGTAGCACATTGTCTATCAGCTAATTAGATCCTCATGTCCTCAGGCAAAGTGCTAAGGGCCTGTTCCCTCACCAAAAGGTCTGCCAGCCCTTCAAAAGTGGTGACCTAACATCCACTCACCCACCTAAGGAAATAAGTGCTCAATTCAGCAACATATTCACACACACTTTCATCTGCCTTGTGTCTATGCCCACAAAACATTTTTCCTATACGTTTCAGGTGTTAGCTTAAACAGTTCTAAAAGACATTTCTTTACAGCAGTATAAGCAAAACATGCAACGTCAGACATTTTGGACAGAACAGTTACAGCTTTACCATGGAGTAAGGGGGGTCAGGAACCGTACCCAGAGCCCTTGGTCAACTTCATACTGTTTACATACCCTATCAAACATATGAATGAAACTATCAAAATTATCCCCCTCTTTAAACTGTGGAAGAAATTTACTGACGTTTTGTGCTTCTGGGGTCCAGTTACTCTCTTCCCCATTACCTCCATGACTCTGGTGAAGAGTCAGCATCTCCTTCTCATGCTGCCTCTGCTTTTCTTGTTCCTCAGCTTCCAGACATAACAGTTTCTCATTCTCCTTAGCCTGTAGACGTTGCAGTCTCTCATTTGCTTCTAATTCCACAAGCCTGGCCACCAACTCAAGTCTCTTTAGCTCCAGCTGGATTTTTAAGTCCACTACAGAAAAGTTGAGCTGTCCATTCCCCGAGGGAATTATATCTCCACTGCCAGTCTGATCGTCCTCTTGGTTGCTGTTTTCTA